>NW_011494851.1:69870-83396 GCF_000754665.1 Bison bison bison
CAAGAAAAGAATTAACTCAAGGGTCCAAGGTTACAAACATTGAGGCCACTACTTACATTTCTATACACCCATTATATCAATCAATACACTGCCAAGGACACAGTAGGTAAGGAGTATGGAGACTTAGCAGCAAACATTGGCCCAATAAGTGAAAAAACCTTTCACCAATACAATTTTAACTACTTTTAACTACTCAAAGGAATCTGTGTTTAGACAGTTTAGAACATCTCCTGCCTCTCACAGTTGGGAGTCTCTGAACAATCACATGTGGCCGGAAAAACCTATTCAGGCAGGCTAGAGGATTTCCAAAGGAGTTTGTAGGTTAAACACTGTCACACCCAGGAATTATAAACTGGAGTTGTAAGCTAACTCTTTTTTCAGAGAGAGGTAGTGGGGGACAGCCCCCGTAAAGTCAGAGGTGCAGGTGAAAGCACAAAGCAGAAAGTAGGCAGACTCTGGTTTTGGGGGTAGATGCTCGAGAATTTCCAGGGGGACTCCTGAGGCTCAATCCCGCTTTTGCGTATGCCAAGCCTCCTTCCTCATGACCTTTGTCATGGGTGGAGCTCCTCACGCTGGCTCCTGGCAGTGATAGAATTCCAGTTGAGCTATTCCAGATCCTGAAAGATGATGCTGTGGAAAGTGCTGCACTCAATATGCAATATGAACTCAATATACAATATGCCGGCTCCCAGCAGCTATGGTTTTTCCTGTGGTCATGTATGGATGTGAGAGTTGGACTGTGAAGAAGGCTGAGCACCGAAGAGTTGATCCTTTTGAACTGTGGTGTTGGAGAAAACTCTTGAGAGTCCCTTGGACTGCAAAGAGATCCAACCAGTCCATTTTGAAGGAGATCAGCCCTGGGATTTCTTTGGAAGGAATGATGCTAAAGCTGAAACTCCAGTACTTTGGCCACCTCCTGCGAAGAGTTGGCTCATTGGAAAAGACTCTGATGCTGCGAGGGATTGGGGGCAAGAGGAGAAGGGGACGACAGAGGATGAGATGGCTGGATGGCATTACTGACTCGATTGGAGGTGAGTCTGAGTGAACTCCAGGAGTTGGTGATGGACAGGTGGGCCTGGTGTGCTGCGATTCATGGGGTCACAAAGAGTCAGACACGACTGAGCAATTGATCTGATCTGATCTGATTAATGATAGTCCAGTCTCCTGAGATATTGAATATAGAGTTGATCAAGAGGTAGACTAAAGTTCTTATGACTGAGATGTCAGTAGGAAATAGTGGTCTTTACTAAGGTTGCTTTGGAGAAGGGACTGGTAACCCACTCCAGTATTCTTGCCTGGAAAATCCCATGAACAGAAAAACCTGGTGGGCTACAGTCCATGGCGTCACAAAGAGTTGGATACAACTGAGTAGGTAAACAACAACAATAACTAAGGTTGCATATCCAAATATCTGTAGTAGCCTGGTCTTTAATGTATAGCAAAAATGGTCTAGTGGATTCTATAGTGAAGATGAAGAAGAAGGTACATATCTCTTTCGTTTGTTCCCTTCAGCAGATCTTACAAATATTACCTTCAGTTACGTAAATTTTCAAAAAGTTAAGTACTGAAAAAGTAAATCACCTAATTAAAAATACTAAAAGCTACATAAAATTAAAAAATAGTATATTCACTCATTTATTTAACAGACATTTATTTAGTAAATCACTATCATCAGTCATACACCATTCCATTTATCAAATGACATTCCTAAGAGTCATATCTTTTATGAAATAACAGAGATAATATGGTCACACTTTATTAAATGACCATTTCCCCCAAATATTGTTATATTTTCATGATTTTCTAAGGTTTGATACTCATATGACCATAGGTAACATATGAGATACTGTAATTTTAGGATTACACTAAAGAGACAAATATGCCAGGCAATATAGGATCCCTTCTTAGGGAATGAGGGTAGAAAGGAAAGGAAATCTAAGGAAAGGAAAAAGGTTAAGCTCTCAAGAGGGTGACATGCAAATCCCAGACCATGTTTTTCTGGTTTTGTGACATTGATAAAAGTAGATTGCACATCCACACATATATGCATGCATGCAAGCACAAACTTACAATACCCAAAATATCCAGCACAAAATATGAAATTATGTAGCACTGCTATACTAGCAAGGGTGATGATCCCAAGGGTAAACTGTGGAATCCAGCATCCTTAAGCCTAGATAACCTTGGAAAGCTTTGCCCACTGAGGAAGTCTGGTTCAGGGAGTCTGAGGAAGTCTGGTTCATGGACCAAGTGATTTGATAAAATTAAAGGGTAATTTATATTTTGACTGAGAATTAGTTCCATCTGATGGGGGGGGAGGGAATTTAAATCTACATTTACAGAGTACTTTTGCAGTTAATATTCTTGATGTATATATAGGATTCCACTAATGAGTTATAATCAGTTAATATTGAGTAGATGATAGTGGAACACAAACCTTTTTATTTTTCCCCCAGTAACTGCTGGCCAAAACAAAAAACAACAACAAAAAAAGGAAAGATCTGAGTATCTACTGGTGCTAGGTTCTGTGTTACAGTATTTAGTCACCAGCAGGTAGGTTGCAAGAGCCAGTTTTCAAGGCAACAATAACAGAAGCAACAGTCCGAGTTTCCCTGTTTGATTTGCAGTTGCATTAGTGTGACTTCCTCCTAACTCCACTCCTTCAGTCCTTCTAATATCTGTGTAAGAAACAACACAATGAATTAAGTACTTTCTCCCTATGATATACTCAGAGTTGCCTCTGTTTCCTTCATTGAACACTGATATAGATGAGAACTGAGCAACACTTTAGGGTACTGCTGCTGCTGCTAAGTCACTTCAGTCGTGTCCGACTCTGTGTGACCCCATAGACAGCAGCCCACCAGGCTCCCCGACCCCTGGGATTCTCCAGGCAAGAACACTGGAGTGGGTTGCCATTGCCTTCTCCAATGCATGAAAGTGAAAAGTGAAAGTGAAGTCACTCATTCATGTTTGACCCTCAGCGACCCCATGGACTGCAGCCTTCCCGGCTCCTCCATCCATGGGATTTTCCAGGCAGGAGTACTGGAGTGGGATGCCACTGCCTTCTCCATTTTAGGGTAGAGACACAATTAATATTTATGGACCATGTAATATCTATTTTAATGTGTGCTTATCTGACATTAATGGAAATAACAATATACTGTAGGTTTTTACCTTGGAAATATAGGCTGCTTCTTCTATTTAACTCTGGATGACTTTTTGTGCACACTTTGGTTCTGGAAATATAAGAGCCTGGGATCTTGGTATGGTACATCTCTGATTCTTGACTTCATCCCTCCATTTTTTTTTTTTTTTTCCTATTTTGGTCTCCCTCAATATTTTTTAAAACTGATTCCTCCTTTCCCAATTGGTTTATCTATATTCTTGGAAAAATCAGATTCTTTTTTCATCTACTCTTCATAATCTGTTGTTAAAAGCACAGACTTTAAACTCTGATTACCAAAAATACAGGTAATTCAGAACTATTATTTTGGAATTTCAAACTCTAGTGAGTAATGACTAATACATAACTGAAGTTCTCAAGGACAATTTAATAAGCATCACAGACCTCTTGACTTAAGATTGCATGAACAAATTTGAGAGAGTATAGTATTTTGCAAGATATATGATCTGAATCTTTTATAAGGTGGTAAAAAAGAGTCACTAAGGGGAAAACAGTAACAGCAACATTATTTTAAGTCAGACATTTTGTTAGGACCACTGTGATGTTCCCATTGGCTATTATATTTCTATTATAGTTTAAACGCTTAAGAGTTCCTTGGACTGCAAGGAGATCCAACCAGTCCATCCTAAATGAGATCAGACCTGGGTGTTCATTGGAAGGACTGATGTTGAAGCTGAAACTCCAATATTTTGGCCACTGGATGCAAACAGCTGACTAATTTGAAAAGACCCTGATGTTGGGAAAGATTGAAGGCAGGAGAAGAAGGAGACGACAGAGGATGAGATGGTTGAATGGCATCACCGACTCAATGGACATGGGTTTGGGTCGACTCCAGGAGTTGGTGATGAACAGGGAGGCCTGGCGTGCTGCGGTTCATGGGGTTGTAAAGTCAGACACGACTGAGCGACTGAATTGAACTGAACAGTTTAAATTAAAAAAAAATTATTTTGATTAAGCTGACAGTTACTAAATTTTACAGTTTCCCTGGTAGCTTGGCTGGTAAAGAACCCACCTGCAATGCAGGAGACCCTGGTTCGAATCCTGGATTGGGAAGATCCCCTGAAGAAGGGATCAGCTACCCACTCCAGTTTTCTTGGTCTTCCCTGGTGACTCAGCTGATAAAGAATCTCCCAGCAATGTGGGAGAGCTGGTTTGATCCCTGGGTTGGGAAGATCCCCTGGAGAAGGGAACATCCCCTGAAGAAGGGAACGGATACCCACTCCAGTGTTCTGGCCTGAACAGTTCCATGGAATGTATAGTCCATGAGGGCCACAAAGAGTTGGACACGACTGAGCAAGTTTCATTTCACTACTAAACTAACGTTGGGATTGATGGTTTAGATTTATTTTTATTGTTTGGGTTTTAGTCTTTCTTTTCTGTTCCAGGATTCTACCTAATTCTGTCCAAACCTAGACAATTTCCTCTTTCTAATTTCCTATAATGGAGAAAGATGAAAAGATGAAAATTAAAACTTTCTATATTTATATGTCCAATCTGATCAAGCACTGATTTAGGGGGTACTTTATTTTAGTTTGAGACTTTTTAAGCTTTACTTGGCAGTTAGTCATAGTGATTGAATAGACCCATCTGTCATCCCAGCAATTAGTTGGCTTGCATCTAGATGTACCAGGCGTGTATCCAATGTGAGAAGTATCTTCTGTGGGAGGCCTTGATTATGAAAATAAGGTTTGTCTTCCAAGAGAAATGCCAAGTGAATCTAGGCCATAAGCCTGTGAATTCATTCATGGTATTTTGGAGCTTTTCTAAGACCACATTTATTCCAACTATTAACTGAAAAAAGTTCATCTGTCAAAATGGAATTAGCTTCAGCTTCACTTTGGGTAATTTTAATGTGTTTTAAAATACTCCAATCACAACTGATAAAATGGGAATCATTTATTGTTATATTAGCTTGAGTTCTAATGAACCTGAACATATTAATGTTTGTATATGTGTATTTTAGCAAAATATTTTCATACAATTTGATTTATAAAAACCTTTTTGCTGACGCATAGTTCAAACTGAAAACCAAGGTAGTTCATGTAATCATTATCTATCTACAGTCATGTGAAAGACAGAAGATAAAAATCCACTTTTTAACAAAATGTTTTCCCTGTTAAATAATTAGTGTATGGACAGATTTTTTCATTTGTTTGTTTTTATGCTCAAAAAATACGTATAAATGCCATGTTCCTTATTGGAAAATATCTTAACTTATATAGATTTAATATAGCACAATAAAAATTTCCACTTATTTGTATAATAAATACATGTTGAAAACTAACTTTATCCTAACACCCTAGATCTAGCAATGTAAAGGTAACATTAAAATTTAATGAATAAACACACACTGCCCTTTTTGAATTTAGAGTCTAGTATAGATAAAGAGATAGTAAACAGAATTACTAAATTACATAATAGTATATTACATTAAGTGTTCTAAAGAAGATAGAAAATAAAAAAAAAATTGTTAAAGCATGTGTTCCAATTTAAATAGACTAAACAGAGATATAACTGAGAAGGTGATAACTGAGTGAATACTAGACTGGCATAAGAGAATGAACCTTGCCAATTTGGTGAGTAGAGAGCATTAGGCAGAGAATATCAAATGTGCATACTGTGAGGCAAAAGTGTGGCTAGTGAGTTTGCAGAATATCCAAGAATCAATTTGTTTAAAGCAGTGAGTATAGCGGAAGCAACTGGAGATGAGAAAAGAGATAATAGACCATTACCATTACTTTGGTTTTGCACAGGGTGGGATGGGGACCATAGGGGAATTTTGATCAGAATAAAAAGATATAATCTGGATTTTAAGTAGAGAAGTACAGTGCTGAAAGGAGGGAAGCCAATTAGTAAGCAATCCAGTTAACAGATTATGGTGACTTTGTCCACAGTAATAGCAACGGGAGTAGTAATGTTTCGAGTCCAGATACTTTGTAGGTAGTACCCAAAAACTTTGCTGAAGATCACTGAAGATCAACATATATGAATGAAATATTTGGGTTAAAATTAATTTCTATGTGGTCTTCTTAACTTTTGATAGCAGAAGTGCAGACTATCTGCATCTTTCTTCTTGCCCCAACACAGAATCCTCAATTACAGGTACTGCACTTTTGTAACCCAATTTCATGATATACTCTATATTAAAAACATGCCACATTCAGTCCTGTTTACAATTATCTCACTATTCAAACTATATTCCTCTTTCTACAGATCTGAGACCCACTGAGATATCTCAAATGCAGGTCAAATTTAATTCCAAAACAAAACAGTGTTTCCAGAACAGGAAATCTATTTCTCCTCCCTAGAGAAATATTATTTATTCAGATAATCAGGCCAGATATCTAGGATTTGTCACTGATTTCTGAGTTTATTCATCAACTACTTTCTGGTTTATGTAATTTAAATTATGAGACTTTTATAGCATGAGTAGCCTAGAAAGAATGACTGCAACAATTTTGTATTATATGTAATAAGTGCAATAAGTTGAGACATCTGTCTATCAAATGTCTCTCTGGTGTCGCCTACAATTGCTCCTCGTGTAGTTCACTGCTATTCCTTTAGACATCCAGCTGTTTCTTTATCCTTTATACTATTTTATAATTGTTAACATATTAGCACTTTAAGTTCCTTTATGTTATTGAATGATAAAGACCAAACACTTGAAATTATCACAATTATTTGAATTATTATGTTCAGGAAAATTATCAAATTAGGATGTGTTAATAATACAACTGTTTACATTAATAAATGTCACATATAATCTAATGCTGCTCATCAAAAATTTTCATACCACTATCTATCTGAGATGCTGTGAACTTTCAGGGTCCTAATAAAATCATTTTTATATTAACTTGGTTATCTTGTGTAAAGTATATTGATCTAAACAAAATGCAAAATTTCATGGAAATATCTAATGAATGTGTTTTTTCATAAACACATTTCAATGAAATTTAGTTAGCTTTAACATTCTACCATTGAGGTAATACGCTTCTGAAGATAGGAGCAATCAAATTAAATTGCACTTTAAAAAGCTGATATTTCATTTTTTAATAATCATTCAAAAAATCATTAACTGGTAGTATCTAACACAGCCTTTATTCATTAAAGCACCAGCTTTCTGCATTGTGCCACACTTAGAGAGTTTAAGGAACATTCAGTTCCTGAATGATGAGGCCATCAACAATTTGGCACACTGGTAACTCATAACCTGCACACCAGTTTTCCACAATTTGTGGGGAGCTCTGAGTTATACAGGAGACAGGGATCAAGACCATCCCCATGGAAAAGAAATGCAAAAAAGCAAAATGGAAGTCTGAGGAGGCTTTACAAATAACTGTGAATAGAAGAGAAGTGAAAAGCAAAGGAGGAAAGGAAAGATATACACATCTGAATGAGGAGTTCCAAAGAATAGCAAGGAGAGATAAGAAAGCCTTCCTCAGCAATTGATGCAAAGAAATAGAGGAAAACAATAGAATGGGAAGGACTGGAGATCTCTTCAAGAAAATTAGAGATACCACGGGTATATTTCATGCAAAAATGGGCTCAATAAAGGACATAAATGGTATGGACCTAACAGAAGCAGAAGATATTAAGAAGAGGTGTCAAGAATACACAGAAGAACTGTACAAAAAAGAGCTTCATGACCCATATAATAATGATGGCCTGAACATTCACCTAGAGCCAGATATTGTGGAATGTGAAGTCAAGTGGGCCTTAAGAAGCATCACTACGAACAAAGCTAGTGGAGGTGATGGAGTTCCAGTTGAGCTATTTCAAATCCTGGAAGATGATGCTGTGAAAGAGCTGCATTCAATATGCCAGTAATTTTCGAAAAGTCAGCAGTGGCCACAGGACTGGAAAAGGTCAGTTTTCATTCCAATCCCAAAGAAAGATAATGTCAAAGAATGTTCAAACTACTGCACAATTGCACTCATTGCACACTGTAGTAAAGTAATGCTCAAAATTCTCCAAGCCAGGCTTCAGCAGTACATGAACTGTGAACTACCAGATGTTCAAGCTGGATTTAGAAAAGGCAGAGGAACCAGAGATCAAATTGCCAACATCTGCTGGATCAAGGAAAAAGCAAGAGAGTTCCAGAAAAACATCTATTTCTGCTTTATTGACTATGCCAAAGCCTTTGACTGTGTGGATCACAATAAACTGTGGAAAATTCTGAAAGAGATGGGCATACCAGACCATCTGTCCTGCCTCTTGAGCAACCTATATGTAGGCCAGGAGGCGACAGTTAGAACTGGACATGGAACAACAGACTGGTTCCAAATAGGAAAAGGAGTATGTCGAAGCTGTATATTGGCACCCTGCTTATTTAACTTATATGCAGAGTACATCATGAGAAACACTGGGATGGAAGAAGCACAAGCTGGAATCAAGATTTCCGGGAAAAATATCAATAACCTCACATATGCAGATGACACCACCCTTATGGCAGAAAGTGAAGAGGAACTAAAGAGCCTCTTGATGAAAGTGAAAGAGGAGAGTGAAAAAGCTGGCTTAAAGCTCAACATTCAGAAAACTAAGATCATGGCATCCGGTCCCATCACTTCATGGGAAATAGATGGGGAAACAGTGGAAACAGTGTCAGACTTTATTTTTCTGGGCTCCAGAATCACTGCAGTTGGTAATTGCAGCCATGAAATTAAGAGACGCTTACTCCTTGGAAGGAAAGTTATGACCAACCTAGATAGCATATTAAAAACAGAGACATTACTTTGCCAACAAAGGTCCATCTAGTAAAGGCTATGTTTTTTCCAGTGGTCATGTATGGATGTGAGAGTTGGTCTGTGAAGAAAGGTGAGAGCCGAAGAATTGATGCTTTTGAACTGTGGTGTTGGAGAAGACTCTTGAGAGTCCCTTGGACTGCAAGGACATCCAACCAGTCCATCCTAAAGGAGACCAGTCCTGGATATTCATTGGAAGGACTGATGTTGAGGCTGAAACTCCGATACTTTGTCAACCTCCTGCAAAGAGTTGACTCATTGGAAAAGACTCTGATGCTGGGAGGGATTGGGGGCAGGAGGAGAAGGGGACGACAGAGGATGAGATGGCTTCATGGCATCACAGAGTCGATGGACATGAGTTTGAGTAAACTCTGGGAGTTGGTGATGGACAGTGAGGCCTGACGTGCTGCGATTCATAGGGTCTCAAAGAGTTGGACACGACTGAGTGACTGAACTGAACTGGGTTATACTAAGAATCTTTCTATACAAACATCTCAATTACCCTTCAGAGCACTTCAACTAAATTTCTGATAGTACAATTTCATTATTCATTTTCTTGTTTGCTTGTTTGATAATTAGGTTTTCAGAATTCTTTTTAAAGAATATAAATAGCAGTTGAATATTTATCTATTCAAATTCTTTATAGAGGGTGAATATAATACCTTCCATTAATCTTTCATCTTTTTTTATATAAATAAAGTTTTCAATAAAATAGACTAAGGGTTAATACTGAGGACAATAACAAAGGAAAACTTCTTATGCTCTTGGCACTTGCTAAAGTGAAGTTTCAAACTTCATTGTTTTCAGTGAATAAACTTATTTTATAATGTGCTTGTTTATAAGCATTTGCATAAAATTCAGGATTATATCATAAATATGGTATTATAAGCCATTTATGTATATTGGGTGTGGCTAACCATAAGTATTTAAATATTTTATCACTATCATTAAATTATTCTAAATAAGGAATCAATAAATATATGAGTTACTAAATTCATTTATTGCATTAATGCATAATTCAATTAGCATTAAATTAGTCTATTTAATCGGAGAAGGCAATAGCACCCCACTCCAGTACTCTTGCCTGGAAAATCCCGTGGACGGAGGAGCCTGGTAGGCTGCAGTTCGTGGGGTTGCTAGGAGTCAGACACGACTGAGGGACTTCACTTTCACTTTTCACTTCCATGCATCGGAGAAGGAAATGGCAAACCACTCCAGTGTTCTTGCCTGGAGAATCCCAGGGACGGGGGAGCCTGGTGGGCTGTCTCTGGGGTCGCACAAAATCAGACACAACTGAAGCGGCTTAGCGGCAACAGCAGCAGTCTATTTAATAAAAGAAGTAAATTTCACTGTGCTAAACTAGGGCCAAAATAGAGTATTAATTTATCATCATAATGCTGCTTTATACAATTATATTTTAAAAACCCTTTCCTGATCTTTACTCCCTTTTTCAAGATAAAATTCTACTTATCCTTTCATATTCTGGCGAATACTCTTAAGAAACACTTTTTAAAATTCATGACTGAAAATTCACTCCTAACCTTTCCAGTCACAATTCCCCTTTACCACTCTGCTGCTGCTGCTACTATGTCACTTCAGTAGTGTCTGACTCTGTACGACTCCATAGACGGCAGCCCACCAGACTCCCTTCCCTGGGATTCCCCAGGCAAGAATACTGGAGTGGGTTGCCATTTTATTTCCCAATGCATGAAAGTGAAAAGTGAAAGTGAAGTCGGGTCCGACTCCTAGCGGCACTATGGACTGACTGCAGCCTACAAGGCTCCTCTGTCCATGGGTTTTTCCAGACAAGAATAGTGGAGTGGGTTGCCATTGTTTTCTCCGTTACCATTCTGATGAAACTGACATTCCAAGAATATCATTAACTACATATTATATAAACCTCTAGCATTTCACTATCTTTTCTCTTTGATTTTAATAACACATAACCCAGCTGGCTTCTTATTAATTCTTGGAAGTCTGTTTTCTTGGCTCCCATCAAAATATTCCCCTTAGTTTTTGCTATACTTCTATCTGGTTTATCTTTCTATTTGTATCCCTGGAGAATTAGTGTATCCTATGTTAAAAACTCTGAAACTAGGCCTTCAAACACTAAACCAATATGTAATTCTTGAATGTTCAAATTCAAATATCGTAGGTCCAGACAATGAATTAATTATCTTTCATCATTATCCCAATTACCCAGTTAGCCAATTTAAAAACCTAAAAGATATCTCTGGCTCATTTTTCGCCATTATCTATTATAATCATATATTAGTGTTTTTTTTTTTTTTTCAATAAATAAAACCAGGCATAAAATAGCTGGGTTATATAGTGGTCCTCTGAAGAAAGAAATGGCAACCCATGCCAGTATTCTTGCTTGTAAAATCCCATGGATGTAGGAGCCCAGCAGGCTACCGTCCATGGGCTCACAAAGAGCTGGACACGACTGAGCTTCACTTTATAAAGTAGTCCTAGTCTTATTTTTTTGAGGATCTTCTGTACTATTTTATATAGTAGCTGGAGCAGCTTACTGCTGCTGCTGCTGCTAAGTCGCTTCAGTCGTGTCTGACTCCATGCGACCCCATAGACAGCAGCCCACCAGACTTCCCCGGCCCTGGGATTCTCCAGGCAAGAACACTGGAGTGGGTTGCCATTGCCTTCTCCAATGCATGAAAGTGAAAAGTGAAAGTGAAGTCGCTCAGTCGTGTCCGACTCTTAGTGACCCCATGGACTGCAGCCTACTAGGCTCCTCTGTCCATGGATTTTCCAGGCAAGAGTACTGGAGTGGGGTGCCATTGCCTTTTCCATAGACCAGCTTACATTCCTGCTAATAGTCTTTTTGATAATAGCTGTTCTAACTGGTGTGAGGTGATATCTCATTGTGGGTTTCTTTAAAACCTGTTGTTTGTTTCTTTTTGTTGATCCACACAACTTGTGGGATCTTAGTTTCCTGATGGAACCCAAGCCCTTGCAGAGTAAGCATGGAGTCCTAACCACTGGACAATCAGGGTATTCACTCATTGTGGTTTTAATTTGCATTTGCCTAATGATTAGTGATGTTGAGCACCTTACCATGTACCTGTTGGGCATATGTACATCTTCTTTGAAAAAATGCCTATTCAGAGCCTCTCCCATTTTTAAATCAGATTGTTTTTCCTAACTATTGAGTTGTATGAATTCTTTATATATTTTGGATATTAATCCCTTATCTGATACATCTGATATATGATTTGCCAATATTTTCTTCTTTTAGGTAGGTTAGTGAAGTGAAGTGAAGTCACTCAGTTATGTCCAACTCTTTGCAACACTATAGACTATAGCCTATCAGGCTCCTTTGTCCATGGGATTTTCCAGGCAAGAGTACTGGAGTGGGTTGCCATTTCCTTCTCCAGAGGATCTTCCCAACCCAGGGATCGAACCCAGGTCTCCCACATTGTAGACAGATACTTTACCATCTGAGCCACCCTTCTCATTTTATTGATGGTTTTCTTTCCTGTGCAGAAGCTTTTTAGTTTAATGTAGTACCACTTACTTTATTTTTGTTTCCTTAACCTTTGGTGTCAAATTAAATATGTATATTTGCACATATATAAATGTATATGTATATATGTGTGTGTGTGTGTGTGTGTGTATATATATATATATATATATATATGTAGCCAAGACCAGTGTCAAAGAGCTTAATGCTTATGTTATCTATTAGGAGTTTTATGGTTTTAGGTCTTAGGTGCAAGTCTTCAATCCACTTTGCTGTTTTTGTGTACGGTGTAATACACTGGGCTGGTTTCACTGTTTTGCATGTATATGGTTGTCCAGTTTTCCAAACATCACTTATTAGAGAGACTATCTTTCCCACTGCTTCAGAAACTCTGGAACTTTAATTCAAACTTTTTATACTCTCATCATATATTGACATATCTCCAAACCTCTGTTATTTCCACTGTACATGTTTTATGACCTCATAAGTATTATCATTTTTTTTAATTCTTTAATTTATACCACATAAAGGAGTTCTACCCTTTCTCTTTTCTTTCTACACCAGCACCCATGTTTTTCTCAATACTCTCAACACTGCCCCCACTGTTGTCATATTATTCTAGCACAGCATACTATAACACTTAGATTCTGGATCAAGCAAATTGTTTCCATTCACTGCAATGATCAATTATTTATTAATTCAACTGTCCAGACTGATGATTTTTTTTTTAACTTTACAATATTGTATTGGTTTTGCCATATATCAAAATGAATCTGCCACAGGTATACATGTGTTCCCCATCCTGAACCCTCCTCCCTCCTCCATCCCCATACCATCCCTCTGGGTCGTCCCAGTGCATCAGCCCCAAACATCCTGTATCGTGCATCAAACCTGGACTGGCGACTCATTTCATATATGATATTATGCATGTTTCAATGCCATTCTCCCCAATCATCCCACCCTCTCCCTCTCCCACAGAGTCCAAAAGACTGTTCTATACATCAGTGTCTCTTTTGCTGTCTCATATACAGGGTTATTGTTACCATCTTTCTAAATTCCATATATATGCGTTAGTATACTGTATTGGTGTTTTTCTTTCTGGCTTACTTCACTCTGTATAATC
>NW_011494851.1:83890-86965 GCF_000754665.1 Bison bison bison
TTTTCTGGAGTTGAGCTGTAGGTGATGCTTGTATATTTTTGAGATTAGTTGTTTGTCAGTTGCTTCATTTGCTATTATTTTCTCCCATTCTGAAGGCCTGTCTTTTCAGCTTGCTTATAGTTCCCTTTGTTGTGCAGAAGCTTTTATACTTTGTCTTGATTCTGAAATGTGTCTTTAAAACTGTTTCCAGGTCTTTCATTTACTTAGTCAACATCCTTTCCCATTAGCAAAATAGAATTTCCAATATGTTCTTCTCTATTTGAATCAACTCCCAATTACAACTTCAGTCACTATAAACAGATTCCTTAGTATTTTTTCTCAGAGAGAAAATATGTATCTCCTAATTTCTTATACACCATCTATAAATATTGACACTGTTCTTCCCATTTTATTTCCTTTCATAATGGCATAGGTTTTCTTCTTATACAGAGTTAAAATGCCAATTTGAAGTTTGGATCTCATCCTTAACTTCCTCAGTAGAAGTATCACTTCATTAAACCTTCTCACTTCTCTATGTACCTCAAATAACATGTACCAAAAATTACTGAATTTCTATCCCTGGCCAGGCAGTGGTCTAGGGTTTAGAATATGGTGTAGTCAAATTCACTCTTGGCTTGTGAAACACACTCCATTTTTGATGAGTTATATAGTATTCAAATGATCACACATGAACAATTTCAAATCCAAATCTCTATGCAAATTTGGATTTAAGAGATAATTTGATAAATAATTTATTTAAGTAAGGCCTTAGGGAGGCTTTCCTAAAGAAGTGATTTTTCAGCTCTGATAGTAAAGAAGAGGCATTTTTGAAAAGGTATTGGAAAGATGTACATTTCCAAGCAAGACACAGCACTTCAGTTGGAGGGGGCACAACACTCTAATATAAAAATATAATAATGAAGAAACTAGGATGACTGAAATGCAGAAAATAAAGAGATCTGTGGATGATATAGCTGGGGAAGTAGATGCAAATCAATTAACTGACAGGTTATTTTATCATCAAGTTTTAGCACTTAGAACTGAAATCATCCTATATATTTCAAGCATGAAGGGAGTTAATACAGGAAATTAGGATCATTAAAATTTCTTGGAGTTTCTGGAAAAATATGAGCCAGACATGTTGCCACGTGACAATGCAGCTCGTCTTCATAGCAGTATTCCAAAGTCCGAAAGGTTATGCTGCCTCTGACTCTAGTACTGTTACCTCAATGAAACACAGTATCTAGACATGAAATGCCACACTGGTAATCACAAACACTAAAGTCTCTCAAAACTTGTCAACACCACAGCATCAGGCTGTGTTAAAATATTTTACTTCAAAATTCCCTCTCTGTTTCATAGAAGCATGCCTCAGTGACTGAATGCAATTCCTATATTAAGTTCACGATGTTAATTAACCTAGGAAATGTAATGTTTAGATTCCTTGCAGTTCAGGAAGGTGCTAGGAACTGTTTGAGGATGGATTCTGACTGACAATATCCCATAAACTGTACATATGTAAAATATATTGACTTTTAATCATAAAGCAGTATAATCCATTAAGTAGTTTTGATATATGATCGGGTTGGCTTTTTGGAACTATAAGGGGTTTTTTTGTATGGAGAGTGGTTTAAATAAATGCAAAATGGATTCTTAAAAGAAGTTTGGAAGTTTTTGCAATGTTGGTTAAAGCTGAGAAATGATAGCACACTGTTTTTATGGTCTAAGAATCTACTTGAGATAAAACTTAACTAGTAAATGCACAAGTCTTACCAAAGTTATTCCCTTAGTGTTTTTTTTTTTTTTTTAACCTGTCTTTTATTTATGGTATGACCATGTAAATAAAATACAGGTTAAAAAAAAAAAAAAACACTAAGGGAATAACATTGGTAAGACTTGTGCATTTACTAGTTAAGTTTTATCTCAAGTAGATTCTTAGACAAACACTTAAGTGCAAGAACTTCTTTTGATGTGACTCAGAGAAACAGTGAGGTGCAGGATGAAATGAGAGAAGAATGGAAACCATTTCAGATGTCTTATTTAAAAAAAAAATACTATGCTGTGGTCACCTAGAGTCGATTGCTGCTGCATTCTTTACAGACAGTACAGAGAATTCTGCATCAGTATCTTATGAAGTGATAAATGATGCTAGAGAATTAATCTTCTAAATCCTACCCATCATTATCTGAAAGTTGCTTCTAAATAATTCACTTTCTAGTACTGCTAGCCTGCCAAACATGTGGTTTGAGTGTACCAGAGAAAGACTCTGGGGAACAGGTCATAGGCACTTGCAATAGCCAAAAGCATAAATAAGAATAATAAAAACTCTGGAAATATGGACAAGGAAGTAACAGCATCTGTTACAAAATCAGATTGGATACAGATATTTATAGAAGAAGATATAAAAGATGGCTTCAAAATTTATATTTTGATCAACTGAATAGTTATAGATGCTTTTTACCAACCACAGAAAATCATGTATCAAGACAGATTAATAGCCTATTATTGGAAACAGTAGATTCGAAGTGCCACTGATAGATTTATAAAGATATGTCAAACAGGTACCTGAATGTATGACCTCAGAAGACATAAGAGGCGGACAAAAATATATATGCACCCAACACAGGAGCACTGCAGTATGTAAGACAAATGCTAACAAGTATGAAAGGAGAAATTAACAATAACACAATAATAGTGGGAGACTTTAATACCCCACTCACACCTATGGATAGATCAACTAAACAGAAAATTAACAAGGAAACACAAAATTTAAATGATACAATAGACCAGTTAGACCTAATTGATAGCTATAGGACATTTAATCCCAAAACAATGAATTTCACCTTTTTCTCAAGCACACATGGAACCTTCTCCAGGATAGATCACATCCTGGGCCATAAAGCTAGCCTTGGTAAATTCAAAAAAATGAAATCATTCCAAGCATCTTTTCTGACCACAATGCAGTAAGATTAGATCTCAACTACAGGAGAAACCTATAAAAATTCCAACATATGGAGCTGAACAACACGCTGCTAGAATAACCAACAAATACACAGAAAGAAAATACAAAAAAAGAAAATACAAAAATTTAGACAA
>NW_011494851.1:87065-88163 GCF_000754665.1 Bison bison bison
CAAATGCTAACAAGTATGAAAGGAGAAATTAACAATAACACAATAATAGTGGGAGACTTTAATACCCCACTCACACCTATGAATAGATCAACTAAACAGAAAATTAACAAGGAAACACAAAATTTAAATGATACAATAGACCAGTTAGACCTAATTGATAGCTATAGGACATTTAATCCCAAAACAATGAATTTCACCTTTTTCTCAAGCACACATGGAACCTTCTCCAGGATAGATCACATCCTGGGCCATAAAGCTAGCCTTGGTAAATTCAAAAAAATAGAAATCATTCCAAGCATCTTTTCTGACCACAATGCAGTAAGATTAGATCTCAACTACAGGAGAAAAACTATGAAAAATGCCAACATATGGAGGCTGAACAACACGCTGCTGAATAACCAACAAATCACAGAAGAAATCAAAAAAGAAATCAAAATTTGCATAGAAATGAATGAAAATGAAAACACAACAACCCAAAACCTGTGGGACACGGTAAAAGCAGTCCTAAGGGGAAAGTTCATAGCAATACAGGCACACCTCAAGAAACAAGAAAAAAGTCAAATAAATAACCTAACTCTACACCTAAAGCAACTAGAAAAGGAAGAAATGAAGAACCCCAGGGTTAGTAGAAGGAAAGAAATCTTAAAAATTAGAGCAGAAATAAAACGCAAAAGATACCAAAGAGACCATAGCAAAAATCAACAAAACCAAAAGCTGGTTCTTTGAAAGGATAAATAACATTAACAAACCATTAGCCAGACTCATCAAGAAACAAAGGGAGAAAAATCAAATCAATAAAACTAGAAACGAAAATGGAGAGATCACAACAGACAACACAGAAATACAAAGGATCATAAGAGACTACTATCAACAATTATATGCCAATAAAATGGACAACATGGAAGAAATGGGCAAATTCTTAGAAAAGTACAACTTTCCAAAACTCGACCAGGAAGAAATAGAAAATCTTAACAGACCCATCACAAGCACAGAAATTGAAACTGTAATCAAAAATCTTCCAGCAAACAAAAGCCCCGGTCCAGATGGCTTCACAGCTGAATTCTACCAAAAATTTAGAGAAGAGCTAACACCTATCCT
>NW_011494851.1:88856-92463 GCF_000754665.1 Bison bison bison
CTAATAGATGGAGAAATATACCATGTTCATGGATTGGAAGAATCAATATAGTGCAAATGAGTATACTACCCAAAGCAATTTATAGATTCAATGCAATCCCTATCAAGCTACCAACTGTATTCTTCACAGAGCTAGAACAAATAATTTCACAGTTTGTATGGAAATACAAAAAACCTCGAATAGCCAAAGCGATCTTGAGAAAAAAGAATGGAACTGGAGGAATCAACCTACCTGACTTCAGGCTCTACTACAAAGCCACAGTTATCAAGACAGTATGGTACTGGCACAAAGACAGAAATATAGATCAATGGAACAAAATAGAAAGCCCAGAGATAAATCCATGCACATATGGTCACCTTATCTTTGACAAAGGAGGCAAGAATATACAATGGATTAAAGACAATCTCTTTAACAAGTGGTGCTGGGAAAACTGGTCAACCACTTGTAAAAGAATGAAACTACATTTTGTAGATATTAAAACCACAGTGTGCACAGTGGTCCCTTTAGTCAGGCCTATGTACCCAACCCATTTTCCAGTCACTACCATTACTGTTGCAGCATCAAATCAAACAAAAGAGGAAGAGATAGGGAATCTACCTGATAAAGAATTCTGAATAATGATAGTGAAATTGATCCAAAATCTTGAAATCAAAATGGAATCACAGATAAATAGCCTGGAGACAAGGACTGATAAGATGCAAGAAAGGTTTAACAAGGACCTAGAGGAAATAAAAAAGAGTCAATATATAATTAATAATGCAATAAATGAGATAAAAAACACTCTGGAGGCAACAAATAGTAGAATAACAGGCAGAAGATAGGATTAGTGAATTAGAAGATAGAATGGTAGAAATAAATGAATCAGAGAGGAAAAAAGAAAAACGAATGAAAAGACCTGAGAACAATCTCAGAGACCTCCAGGACAATATTAAACGCTACAACATTCGAATCATAGGGGTCCCAGAAGAAGACAAAAAGAAGACCATTAGAAAATACTTGAGGAGATAATACTTGAAAACTTCCCTAAAATGGGGAAGGAAATAATCACTCAAGTCCAAGAAACCCAAAGAGTCCCAAACAGGATAAACCCAAGGAGAAACACCCCAAGACACATATTAATCAAATTAACAAAGATCAAACACAAAGAACAAATATTAAAAGTAGCAAGGGAAAAACAACAAATAACACACAAGGGAATCCCCATAAGAAATGCAAAATGGATTCTTAAAAGAGTTTGGAAGTTTTTGCAATGTTGGTTAAAGCCAACATTGGAGCTCACAGATATGACCTCTCCATAGAATTTTCCTCAACTAGAATCAGTCTGTTCACCACAAAATTAATGCATCACCACAAGAATGGCTTACAAATATCCATGGCCACCACATTCAGTTTATCTAAGCATGGATAGACTTTACTTGGAACGATATTCTTGCCCACTTTTTTCCCTCTTCACATTTTTAACATTATTCCCCAGTCATGCACATGGTTCTCTTACAAACAATCTGCAAATAAATCATGCATATCTTAGTCACTGTCTCACATGAGTAAAATGCATAAGCAGGTGGCATGGAACCCTGTGTAACTTACCAATATTGCACTCATGCTTCAAGCCCAGCTCACACCTCTGGTCTCTTGAATGGTTTATTTTGAATTATTGACAGTAGAGGAAATATCCCAGGATTAGTTTATTTATGTGTGACCTGGGGATGTAGGTTGGAAAGGTGAGAATAATCTGTTGCTGAAACACAACTCCACTTAGGGACTGCCATGAAAGGTTATTATGAAAGGAAATCCTCTGTTATCAGAGCCTTAGACATTAACCTGGTCATTTACTTTCTATGGAGAGGGAAGTGACCTGAATTGAAGTATATATACTGAGTCATGGTCAGTGGTAAATGCTAGGCTGATCTGAGGTCTGGAAGACTGAGGACAAGACAGCCTAGGAAAGAGATAAATGGATTATTCTACTGGAGGTGACATTAAGTGTGATGATCTTTTTTTATGGCACCTTATCCCTAACCAGAGATCAGACCCCATAAAATAAAGAACAAAAAAGTGAACATGCTGACTCACCTACAATGATGAGTTAGCTTGTGTCACTAGCTATATCAGTGCTCTCAAAAAGGCACACAGCCATAGCAATAGAGACAGATAACTGAAATACAAATCTATAGACCAACACAACATTGTAAATCAACTATGCTCCAATAAAAGCTAATTAAAAAAACAAACAACAACAACAAAAAAAAACTAGAAAAAGTGAAATCATACATTCTGGATTCTGACCCTGCTTCACTTTCAAGGATATGTGTGTTTTAAGATACTGCATTTGCTTAGCAGTATTTATTGATTTCTAAAACAAACTTTGAATTTCACAGAGAATAGATTACTGTAAGAAAATCTCAATACTGAACACTACTGCTGCTGCTTCTAAGTCGCTTCAGTTGTGTCTGACTCTGGGCGACCCCATAGACGGAAGCCCACCAGGCTTCCCTGTCCCTGGAATTCTCCAGGCAAGAACACTGGAGTGGGTTACTGTTTCCTTCTCCAATGCATGAAAGTGAAAAATGAAAGAGATCCTACTCTTAGCGACCCCATGGACTGCAGCCTACTAGGCTCTGCCTTCCATAGGACTTTCCAGGCAAAAGTACTGGAGTGGGGTGCCATTGCCTTCTCCAATTGAACACTAAATGAAATCATAACAAAATAACTATGTAAAACAAAGAAAAAACAGGTTAAAAAGAAATGTTTGTGATAATTTGTATGCCTTCAGTTGACTCTTATACTACCTTGAGGGGTTCCTAACATAAAAACATATTTAGAAAATTCTTTAAAATATCACATTTTTAATTAATAGGATTAATGGCTAAATGACTGTGTCCGTATTTCATTTAATTTTATTCTGTAGAATGATGTTATAGAACATGTACATAAAAATGCAGATTACTTGGCCTCTTTAAAATTCATTATATCTTTGTCTGTTCAGTGTTACTTAATTGAATTAGACATTTAATTTTGACCGGAATTGAAACTCTAATATGCAACATGTTAGTTCACTTGTTTTAGTGTATATTTCTATTGGTGTTTTCTGCTTTATAATAGAAAGATATATAGAACAGAGATTTAATTTATTAAATGATGTACAGTATGTGTTTCAGAAACTGAATTTGAGAATGCCAGTAGTTGTTTACACACATTTTTAAATTAGTAGGTTTCAGAAAGAATGGAATGGTCATTTAATCTGTTAGCAAATCAGAGCAGAAACTTTATGTTACAATATATGTTTATTTAATAATTTGCATATATTTTATTTAATAAGTATTTATTATAAACAAAATTACAAATTACACTGTATTAGTATGATGAGTATATGTTTAACTTCATAAGTAACTGACATTTTTTTCCCCCCAAATTGTGGTATTTTAAATACTCAATTGTGCAGAATGAGATTTCCAGATGCATTGTATCTTTTCCACACTGAAAACTTCATCTTCCTGTGTATAATGGTACTCACTATAGTTTTAGTTTGAAGTTCCTTGAGGAATATTTATGTAAAAAAAGTTTTTGTGATTATTGGACATTTTTATCTATGCTTTCAAAATTCTAC
>NW_011494851.1:92563-94537 GCF_000754665.1 Bison bison bison
ATTTTTTTCTTTTTTTTTTTTTTTTTACCTAGGCCAAAAACACTAACAACTAACATGATTACATCATTCATTGAGTTTTGAAATCATAAGTATAAATGATCCAACTTTGTTCACTTTCAATATTACTTTGAATATTTTGAGTCACTTACTTTTCAGAATCATTTTTGTAGTAGCTATGAAAATCATGTTGGGATCATTTTAAATAATGGGGAAACTGAAATCTTAACAATATTAAATCTTCTAATCCAAAAGCAAAATATATTTTCCCTTTTAATTCCCATATTGACATGATTATTTCTCTACATGTTTTATAGATTAGCCCATTTTTATTAACTTTATTCCTATTTCATGTTTTTCTGCTAGTTTAAACTGTAGTTTTTAAATGTATACTTTCTAAGTATTTGTTTCTGCTATCAGATCAGATCAGTCGCTCAATCGTGTCCGACTCTTTACGACTCCATGAATCGCAGCACGCCAGGCCTCCCTGTCCATCAACAACTCCCAGAGTTCACTCAGACTCATGTCCATCGAGTCAGTGATGACATCCAGCCATCTCATCCTCTGTCGTCCCCTTCTCCTCCTGCCCTCAATCCCTCCCAGCATCAGAGTCTTTTCCAATGAGTCAACTCTTCCCATGAGGAGGCCAAAGTACTGGAGTTTCAGCTTCTGCATCATTTTTCCAAAGAAATCCCTGGACTGATCTCCTTCAGAATGGACTGGTTGGATCTCCTTCCAGTCCAAGGGACTCTCAAGAGTTTTCTCCAACAACACAGTTCAAAAGCATCAATTCTTTGGCGCTCAGCCTTCTTCACAGTCCAACTCTCATATCCATACATGACCACAGGAAAAACCATAGCCTTGACTAACCAGACCTTTGTTGGCAAAGTAATGTCTCTGCTTTTGAATATGCTATCTAGGTTGGTCATAACTTTCCTTCCAAGGAGTAAGCGTCTTTTAATTTCATGGCTGCAGTCACCATCTGAAGTGACTTTGGAGCCAAGAAAAATAAAGTCTGACAGTGTTTCCACTGTTTCCCCATCTATTCCCCATGAAGTGATGGGACCGGATGCCATGATCTTTATTTCTGAATGTTGAGCTTTAAGCCAACTTTTTCACTCTCCACTTTCACTTTCATCAAGAGGCTTTTTAAGTCCTCTTCACTTTCTGCCATAAGGGTGGTGTCATCTACATATCTGAGGTTATTGATATTTCTCATGGCAATCTTCATTCCAGCTTGTGTTTCTTCCAGTCCAGCATTTCTCATGATGTACTCTGCATATAAGTTAAATAAACAGGGTGACAATACACCACCTTGACGAACTCCTTTTCCTATTTGGAACCAGTCTGTTGTTCCATGTCTAATTCTAACTGTTGCTTCCTGACCTGCATACACATTTCTCAAGAGGCTTATCAGGTGGTCTGGTAGTCCCATCTCTTTCAGAATTTTCCACAGTTTATTGTGATCCACACAGTCAAAGATTTTGGCATAGTTAATAAAGCAGAAATAGATGTTTTTCTGGAACTCTCTTGCTTTTTCCATGATCCAGAGGATGTTGGTAATTTGATCTCTGGTTCCTCTGCCTTTTATAAAACCAGCTTGTACATCAGGAAGTTCACTGTTCACATATTGCTTTAGCCTGGCTTTGAGAATTTTGAGCATTACTTTACTAGCGTGTGAGATGAGTGTACTTGTGCAGTAGTTTGAGCATTCTTTCACATTGCCTTTCTTTGGGATTGGAATGAAAACTGCCCTTTTCCAGTCCTGTGGCCACTGCTGTGTTTTCCAAATTTGCTGGTATATTGAGTGCAGCACGTTCACAGCATCATCTTTCAGGATTTGGAATAGCTCAACTGGAATTCCATCACCTCCACTAGCTTTGTTTGTAGTGATGCTTTCTAAGGCTCACTTGACTTCACATTCCAGGATGTCTGGCTCTAGGTCAGGGATCACACCATTGTGATTATCTGGGTCAT
>NW_011494851.1:94637-94997 GCF_000754665.1 Bison bison bison
TAACTTTCCTTCCAAGGAGTAAGCGTCTTTTAATTTCATGGCTGCAGTCACCATCTGAAGTGACTTTGGAGCCAAGAAAAATAAAGTCTGACAGTGTTTCCACTGTTTCCCCATCTATTCCCCATGAAGTGATGGGACCGGATGCCATGATCTTTATTTTCTGAATGTTGAGCTTTAAGCCAACTTTTTCACTCTCCACTTTCACTTTCATCAAGAGGCTTTTTAAGTCCTCTTCACTTTCTGCCATAAGGGTGGTGTCATCTACATATCTGAGGTTATTGATATTTCTCATGGCAATCTTCATTCCAGCTTGTGTTTCTTCCAGTCCAGCATTTCTCATGATGTACTCTGCATATAAGT
>NW_011494851.1:95097-103851 GCF_000754665.1 Bison bison bison
ATCTTTCCTTTTTCCTTTGCTTTTCACTTCTCTTCTTTTCACAGCTATTTGTAAGGCCTCCCCAGACAACCATTTTGCTTTTTTGCATTTCTTTTCTATGGGAATAGTCTTGATCCCTGTCTCCTGTACAATGTCACAAACCTCATTCCATAGTTCATCAAGTACTCTATCTATCAGATCTAGGCCCTTAAATCTATTTCTCACTTCCACTGTATAATCATAAGGGATTTGATTTAGGTCATACCTGAATGGTCTAGTGGTTTTCCCTACTTTCTTTAATGTAAGTCTGAATTTGGCAATAAGGAGTTCATGATCTGAGCCACAGTCAGCTCCTGGTCTTGTTTTTGCTGACTGTATAGAGCTTCTCCATCTTTGGCTGCAAAGAATATAATCAATAGAAATACAATTGAATTACTTTACTGATCTTGAACACTGCAACATTTCTAAATTCATTTATTGGTTGTAGTAACCATTTTTCCATTTCCTTAGATATTTATAAAACAAACATGTCATCCATGAATATGGGAAATTTTACTTTTCTCTTTCAGAAAGCATGCTTTTAATTTCTTAAACTTGTTTCATCTGCCCCCAACCCAATGGCTGGTATTTCCAGTGTAAGTTAAATAAGTCATAAAAGCAGTAATCTTTGCCATTTTTAAGACTAAAGTTTTATAATATTCAGTATTTAACCATTAAGTATTTTACTGATTGTACACTTCTTTAAAGGAGCCTAATAAGATTGAGGAAGATACCTAATATTTCAAGTGTGTGAAAAATATTTTACCTTGTACTCGTTTTGTTTTATTAAGAAAGCTTCTATATGTATCCATTATTATGATGATGCATTTTTCTCATTCATCCTGCTTATACTGTAAATTATGTGAATTGTTTTCAAGATAACTGTATAAGGAAAATTTTAGATTCATGGTAAAATGAACAGAAGGTACAGAGTTTTTCCATATAACCCCGGCTCTCACACATGTACAGACATCTTCAATATCAACATCCCCCTCAAGAATGGTGTTACGACTCTGTGCTGTGAACTCCTGGAACTGCCCAAATTTGAGAGGGTATAGAAGACTCATGGGGTGATCTTGAAGACTCTGAGGAGGAAGATGAGGATGAAAGTGGAAGTAATGAAGCTATCTTTCTTGATAGTATAAAAATGGACACAGGATTAGAAGTTTCTAATACTGGAACCCAAGACACCCCATACAGTGCTCTCAAACAGTGAAGAAGAAGAAATGATCACTTTTCTTATTTCAAGAAAATAAGAACACACACCATCATTGCAACACAAGTAAAAGCACCAAGTGACAAGGCAGTAGATAACAGAAAAAAGAAGAGACCAGTTAATTAAAGTTCACATAGTTGTGTATTTGTATGTATAACTATTATAAAGGTATTTAGTCAGCACTAAAAAGAAATGTATTACAACTGATCAACCTACATTGAAAAACCTACATATGGTGAACCAACATTGATGTACCACTATCATAATAAATTCCACAGTTTAGATCACTGATTCACACTTGGTGTTTTACATTCTAACTGTTTTTAACAAATGTATAATGGCATGTATCCACCATTACAGATTCATATAACATAGTTTCAATAACCTAAAACTCTCTTTCCCCATAAGCAATGATTTATCTACTGTATCCATCAGTTCAGTTCAGTCGCTTAGTTGTGTCCGACTCTTTGCGACTCCAAGAATCATACCATGCCAGGCCTCCCTGTCCATCACCAACTCCCGGAGTTTACTCGAACTCATGTCCATCGAGTCGGTGATGCCATCCAGCCATCTCATCCTCTGTCATCCCCTTCTCTACTTGCCCCCAATCCCTCCCAGCATCAGAGTCTTTTCCAATGAGTCAACTCATCGCATGAGGTGGCCAAAGTATTGGAGTTTCAGCTTTAGCATCAGTCCTTCCAAAGAAGACGCAGGACTGATCTCCTTTAGAATGGACTGATTGGATCTCCTTGCAGTCCAAGGGGCTCTCAAGTCTTCTCTAACACCACAGTTCAAAAGCATCAATTCTTTGGTGCTTAGCTTTTTTCACTGGAAAAACCATAACCTTGACTAGATGGACCTTTGTTGGCAAAGTAGTGTCTCTGCTTTTGAATATGCTATCTTGGTTGGTCATAACTTTCCTTCCAAGGTGTAAGTGTCTTTTAATTTCATGGCTGTAATCACCATCTGCAGTGATTTTGGAGCCCCCCAAAATAAAGTCTGACACTGTTTCCACTGTTTCCCCATCTATTTCCCAGGAAGTGATGGGACCAGATGCCATGATCTTCATTTTCTGAATGTTCAGCTTTAAGCCAACTTTTTCACTCTCTTTCACTTTCATCCAGAGGCTTTTTAGTTCCTCTTCACTGTCTGCCATAAGGGTGGTGTCATCTGCATATCTGAGGTTATTGATATTTCTCCTGGAAATCTTGATTCCAGCTTGTGCTTCCTCCAGCCTAGCATTTCTCATTATGTACTCTGCATATAAGTTAAATAACCAGGCTGACAATATCCAGCCTTGACGTACTCCTTTTCCTATTTGGAACCAGTCTGTTGTTCCATGTCCAGTTCCAACTGTTGCTTCATGACCTGCATACAGGTTTCTCAAGAGGCTTATCAGGTGGTCTGGTAGTCCCATCTCTTTCAGAATTTTCCACAGTTTATTGTGATCCACACAGTCAAAGATTTTGGCATAGTTAATAAAGCAGAAATAGATGTTTTTCTGGAACTCTCTTGCTTTTTCCATGATCCATGGTTTTGCCTAATTGATAATATCATATTCTCAGAATAATACAATAAGTACTCTTTTCAAATCAATTTCTTTTCCTTAGCAGTATGCATTTAAGATTGCTCTCACTGACTACACTAAAGCCTTTGACTATGTAGATCACAACAAACTGTGGAAAATTCTTAAAACGATGAGAATACCTGACCACCTTACCTGTCTCCTGAGAAACTTGTATGTGGGTCAAGAAGCAAAAGTTAGAACTGGACACGGAACAGACTGGTTCAAAATTGGGAAAGGAGTATAACAAGGCTGTGTATTGTCACTCTGCTTATTTAACTTATATGCAGAGTACATCATGTGAAATGCTGGGCTGGATAATTCATGAGCTGGAATAAAGACTACTGGGAGAAATATAAACATATGCAGGTGATACCACTCTAATGGCAGATAGTCAGGAGGAAATAAAGAGCCTATTGATAAAGGTGAAAAAAAAAAAGAGTGTAACAACATTCAAAAACTAAGATCATGGCATCTGGTCCTATCATTTCATGGCAAATAGAAAAGGAACAAATGGAATCAGTGACAGATTCCATTTTGGGTGGCTTCAAAATCACTATGATGGTGACTGCAGCCATGAAATTAAAAGATGCTTGCTCCTAGGAAGAAAAGCTATGACCAACCTAGACAGCATATTAAAAAGCAGAGACCTTACTCTGCTGACAAAGGTCCGTCTAGTCAAAGCTATGGTTTTTCCAGTAGTCATGTATGTATATGAGAGTTGGATTATAAAGAAGACTGAAGTGAAGTGAAGCAAAAGTCTCTCAGTAATGTCTGACTCTTTGTGGTCCCATGGACCATACAGTCCTTGGAATTCTCCAGGACAGAATATTGGAGTGGGTAGCCTTTCCCTTCTCCAGGGGATATTCCCAACCCAGGAATCAAGCCCAGGTCTCACATTGCCGGTGGATTCTTTACCAGCTGAGTCCCAAGGGAAGCACAAGAATACTGGAGTAGGTAGTCTCTCCCTTCTCCAGTGGATCTTCCCAACCAGGAATCGAACCGGGGTCTCCTGCATTGCAGGCAGATTCTTTACCAATTCAGCTGTCGGAGAAGCCCAAAGAAGGCTGAACACCATAAGAATTGAGGCTGAAATTGTGGTGCTGGAAAAGACTCTTGAGGGTCCCTAGGACTGCCAGGATATCAAATCAGACAATCCTGAATGAAATATATCCTGAATATTCATTGGAAGGACTGATGCTGAAGCTCCAATACTTTGGCCAACTGATGCAAAGAGCTGACTCCATGGTAAAATGCCTGATGCTGGGGAGGACTGATGGCAAAAGGAGAAGAACGGAGTGGGAGAGAATGAGATGGATAGATAGCACCACGGACTCAATGAACATGAATTTGGGCAAACTCCAGGAGAGAGAGGAGGACAAAGCAGACTAGCATGATACAGTCCATGGGGTCTCAAAGAGTTGGACATGACTTACTAACTGAACAATGACAACAAGTAGGAAGAGAGACTGGGCTCAACTCCAAAAGAACAAGGGAAAGTGGGGGTTTATAAGAAGCAGGGTAGGAATCAACAGATGGAAAATTACAAGAAGAAGCCTCAAGGAAAAGGCGATTCTGGCTAAAACAACTTGACAGGATTCTTGAAGACAGGCCAAGGTGACTCGATATCACATCAGAGGTGATAAGCAATGAGTAATTTGATCAGATATCTATTGAGGGTGATAAGATATATATAGCTGGGTTTTCTCTAAACTGTTGTAGCAAGATTCTTTTACAATTGAGTACTAAAGGTCCAACAAGACAAATAAGCCTGAAGCCTGGAGGACTTTGAGGAGCCTGACTAAACCTTAGTCAAGAAGATAAACTTGTTAGTAGCTATGGCTAATGAGAGGAGAAAAAAAAAAAAAAAACACAAAAAAATTTGTTGCTTAAGCCACTTGCATTTGAAATTCATATGACACAGTTAAAATAATCTGTCTTATTCTGACTGATAAACAAATATATTACAATGCTTACTAGTTTACTTTATTTCAGTCTAACTCTACAATATATGCTTCATGAAATCATAGGTATTTTTCACTGTAGATTCACCTTATGTTCACGGTACTAACAAATCTGATTAGTATGCACTTCATAAATATTTGTTGAATGAATGGATAAGTTAAGCCATGATCAGGGGTTTCCTTCATTAAGATAGAAGCAAAGCCAAATTCAGTTCATTTGAGTTGCTCAGTCGTGTCCGACTCTACAACCCCATGAATTGCAGCATTCCAGACCTCCCTGTCCATCGCCAACTCCCAGAGTTCACTCAAACTCATGCCCATCGAGTCAGTGATACCATCCAGCCATCTCATTTCTGTCGTCCCATTCTCCTCCTGCCCATGTTCCCTCCCAGCATCAGAGTCTTTTAAAATGAGTCAACTCTTGGCATGAGGTGACCAAAGTATTGAAGTTTCAGCTTTAGCATCAGTCCTTCCAAAGAAGACCAAGGACTGATCTTTAGAATGGACTGGTTGGATCTCCTTGCAGTCCAAGGGACTCTCAAGAGTCCTCTCCAACACCACAGTTCAAAAGCATCAATTCTTTGACACTCAGCTTTTTTCACAGTCCAACTCTCACATCCATACATAACCACTGGAAAAACCATAACCTTGACTAGACAGACCTTTGTTGGCAAAGTAATGTCCTTGCTTTTAAATATGCTATCTAGGTTGGTCATAACTTTCCTTCCAAGGAGTAAGCGTCTTTTAATTTCATGGCTGCAATCACCATTTGCGGTGATTTTGGAGCCCCCCAAAATAAAGTGTGACACTGTTTCCACTGTTTCCCCATCTATTTCCCAGGAAGTGATGGGACCAGATGCCATGATCTTCATTTTCTGAATGTTCAGCTTTAAGCCAACTTTTTCACTCTCTTTCACTTTCATCCAGAGGCTTTTTAGTTCCTCTTCACTGTCTGCCATAAGGGTGGTGTCATCTGCATATCTGAGGTTATTGATATTTCTCCCAGCAATCTTGATTCCAGCTTGTGCTTCCTCCAGCCCAGTGTTTCTCATGATGTACTCTGCATATAAGTTAAATAAGCAGGGTGACAATATTCAGCCTTGATGTACTCCTTTTCCTATTTGCAACCAGTCTGTTGTTCCATGTTCAGTTCTAACTGTTTCTTCCTAACCTGCATGTAAGTTTCTCAGGAGGCAGATCAGGTGGTCTGATATGCCCATCTCTTTCAGAATTTTCCACAGCTTATTGTGATCCACACAGTCAAAGGCTTTGGCATAGTCAATAAAGCAGAAATAGATGTTTTTCTGGAACTCTCTTGCTTTTTCCTTGATCCAGCAGATGTTGGCAATTTGATCTCTGCTTTCTCTGCCTTTTCTAAAACCAGCCTGAACATCTGTAATTTAACTCAGATGACCATTATATCTACTACTGTGGGCAGGAATCCCTTAGAAGAAATGGAGTTGCCATCATGGTCAACAAAAGAGTCCAAAATGCAGTACTTGGATACAATCTCAAAAATGACAGAATGATCTCCGTTTGTTTCCAAGGCAAACCATTCAATATCATAGTAATCTAAGTCTATGCCCCAACCAGTAATGCTGAAGAAGCTGAAATTGAATAGTTCTATGAAAACCTACAAGACCTTTCAGAACTAACACCCAAAAAATATGTCCTTTTCATTATAGGGGACTGGAATGCAAAAGCAGGAATTCAATAAACACCCGGGGTAACAGGCAAATTTGGCCTTGGATTACGGAATGAAGCAGGGCAAAGGGTAATAGAGTTTTGCCAAGAGAACGCACGGGTCATAGCAAAAACCCTCTTCCAACAACATAAGAGAAGACTCGACACATGGACATCACCATATGGTCAACACCAAAATCAGATTGATTATATTCTTTGCAGCCAAAGATGAAGAAAGTCTACACAGTCAGCAAAAACAAGACTCGGAGCTGGCTGTGGCTCAGGTCATGGATTCCTTATTGCCAAATTCAGACTTAAATTGAAGAAAGCCAAGTTAGAGGACAGTAATTTCAGGAAAACCATAGATCTGTGAAAGACTATATTAAATTGTTCTGTTTCCTCAATGAAATAAAAAATTGCTAAATAAGAAATTCAGTAAATACTTGCTAATTGCATGAATACATTAATAAAACATATAAATATATATTTACTCATTTCTTAGTACTAAAAAATATCTAGGATTTAATCATTTGAGTGTAAATGCCTAAAACTTCTTGATAATAATAAAAATATATAATGAAGAGAAATGAAAATACACAATATACACTTTAAAGTGTCTTTTTTTTTAAACTGTGATGAAATCATGTTATAAAAATTTCTGTTTCCTGGAGTTATTATTCCAAATATGTATTAAACAATGATTTAGTTACATAGATCTATTCACCTAATCCATTTCTTGAGGCTTATAAACATCATTCATTCTCTTTGAAGAGACAAAGTAGTTTTCATTAATGGAGCAACATCTGTTCTTTCAGAATCAAATGAGCTCTCTAAAGGACAATTAATAAAAAATATTGCCAGTAAACACAGCTGTTAAATTGTTAATAAAAGTATGACAAATTAAAAGGCAGATAACTGGATTCATTGAATATGAATATAGTAATGTACATAAATATTTTTATAAAGTTATTTGAACTAGAGATTTTAATTCATAACATAGATACACCATAAATAGTATTTTGATTATTGAAACAAGAAATACTCAATATCATTTTGTAATTTCAGAACGTAAACTGTTGGATTTAGTAAGCTAAATGTTGATGGATTAAAATCTTACTTAACTGAGGGGGAGGAGCCAAGATGGCGGAGGAGTAGGATGGGGAGAACACTTTCTCCCCCACAAATTCATCAAAAGAGCATTTAAACGTCAAGTAAATTCCACAAAACAACTTCTGAATGCCGGCAGAGGACATCAGGCACCCAGAAAAGCAACCCAACTCTTCGAAAGGAGGGAGAAGAAATACAGCTCCACCCACCAGAACATCGACACAAGCTTCCCTAACCAGGAAACCTTGACAAGCCACCAGTACAAACCCACACACAGTGAGGAAACGCCACAATAAAGAGAACTCCACAAACTGCCAGAATACAGAAAGGACACCCCAAACTCAGCAATTTAAACAAGATGAAGAGACAGAGGAATACTCAGCAGATAAAGGAACAGGATAAATGCCCACCAAACCAAACAAAAGAGGAAGAGATAGGGAATCTACCTGATAAAGAATTCCGAATATTGATAGTGATATTGATCCAAAATCTTGAAACTAAAATGGAATCACAGATAAATAGCTTGGAGACAAGGATTGAGAAGATGCAAGAAAGGTTTAACAAGGACCTAGAAGAAATAAAAAAGAGTCAATATATAATGAATAGTGCAATAAATGAAATTAAAAACACTCTGGAGGCAACAAATAGTAGAATAACAGAGGCAGAAGATAGGATTAGTGAATTAGAAGATAGAATGGTAGAAATAAATGAATCAGAGAGGATAAAAGAAAAACGAATTAAAAGAAATGAGGACAATCTCAGAGACCTCCAAGACAATATTAAATGCTACAACATTCGAATCATAGGGGTTCCAGAAGAAGAAGACAAAAAGAAAGACCATGAGAAAATACTTGAGGAGATAATAGTGGAAAACTTCCCTAAAATGGGGAAGGAAATAATCACCCAAGTCCAAGAAACCCAGAGAGTCCCAAACAGGATAAACCCAAGGTGAAAAACCCCAAGACACATATTAATCAAATTAACAAAGATCAAACACAAAGAACAAATATTAAAAGCAGCAAGGGAAAAACAACAAATAACACACAAGGGAATTCCCATAAGGATAACAGCTGATCTTTCAAAGGAAACTCTTCAGGCCAGGAGGGAATGGCAAGACATACTTAAAGTGATGAAAGAAAATAACCTACAGCCCAGATTATTGTACCCAGCAAGGATCTCATTCAAGTATGAAGGAGAAATCA
>NW_011494851.1:103951-104832 GCF_000754665.1 Bison bison bison
CTCTCCAACAAATACTAAAGGATATTCTCTAGACAGGAAACACAAAAACAGTGTATAAACTCGAACCCAAAACAATAAAGTAAATGGCAACGGGATCATACTTATCAGTAATTACCTTAAATGTAAATGGGTTGAATGCCCCAACCAAAAGACAAAGACTGGCTGAATGGATACAAAAACAAGACCCCTACATATGTTGTCTACAAGAGACCCACCTCAAAACAGGGGACACATACAGACTGAAAGTGAAGGGCTGGAAAAAGATTTTCCATGCAAATAGGAACCAAAAGAAAGCAGGAGTAGCAATACTCATATCAGATAAAATAGACTTTAAAACAAAGGCTTTGAAAAGAGACAAAGAAGGTCACTACATAATGCTCAAAGGATCAATCCAAGAAGAAGATATAACAATTATAAATATATATGCACCCAACACGGGAGCACTGCAGTATGTAAGACAAATGCTAACAAGTATGAAAGGAGAAATTAACAATAACACAATAATAGTGGGAGACTTTAATACCCCACTCACACCTATGGATAGATCAACTAAACAGAAAATTAACAAGGAAACACAAACTTTAAACGATACAATAGACCAGTTAGACCTAATTGATATCTATAGGACATTTCATCCCAAACAATGAATTTCACCTTTTTCTCAAGCGCACATGGAACCTTCTCCAGGATAGATCACATCCTGGGCCATAAAGCTAGCCTTGGTAAATTCAAAAAAAAAAGAAATCATTCCAAGCATTTTTTCTGACCACAATGCAGTAAGATTAGATCTCAACTACAGGAGAAAAACTATGAAAAATGCCAACATATGGAGGCTGAACAACATGCTGCTGAATAACCAACAAATCACAGAAGAAATCAAA
>NW_011494851.1:107403-107641 GCF_000754665.1 Bison bison bison
GGCTCTACTACAAAGCCACAATTATCAAGACAGTATGGTACTGGCACAAGACAGAAATATAGATCAATGGAATAAAATAGAAAGCCCAGAGATAAATCCACACACATATGGACACCTTAACTTTGACAAAGGAGGCAAGAATATACAATGGATTAAAGACAATCTCTTTAACAAGTGGTGCTGGGAAATCTGGTCAACCACTTGTAAAAGAATGAAACTAGACCACTTTCTAACACCA
>NW_011494851.1:108063-112034 GCF_000754665.1 Bison bison bison
AAGGAGTATTACTCAGCCATTAAAAAGAATACATTTGAATCAGTTCTAATGAGGTGGATGAAACTGGAGCCTATTATACAGAGTGAAGTAAGCCAGAAGGAAAAACACCAATACAGTATACTAACGCATATATATGGAATTTAGAAAGATGGTAACAATAACCTGGTGTACGAGACAGCAAAAGAGACACTGATGTATAGAACAGTCTTATGGACTCTGTGGGAGAGGGAGAGGGTGGGAAGATTTGGGAGAATGACATTGAAACATGTAAAATATCATATAAGAAACGAGTTGCCAGTCCAGGTTCGATACACGATACTGGATGCTTGGGGCTAGTGCACTGGGACGACCCAGAGGGATGGTATGGGGAGGGAGGAGGGTTCAGGATGGGGAATACATGTATACCTGTGGCGGATTCATTTTGATATTTGGCACAACTAATACAATTATGTAAAGTTTAAAAATAAAATTTAAAAAAATAAAATCTTACTTAACTGAAAGAACATTTTATGTATCAGAAAAAAAAATCAATTAGTTCAAATCCTCAAGTAAACTCTGATATGTGTAATATAAAATATGACCAACTAAACAATTAAAAGCCACTTATCTCTCTGTTTACTTCTGTGAAATCTATTAATCTAAACATTGGAATAGAAAATGAATTTGACTAAATCATGTGTGAAATGCTTTGAATATTAGGCTAAACTATTATCACTAATTGGTTAGTCTACTTTTGTCACTGAAATTTTGAACAAGAATATAAAGCAATAAACAGTGTTGGAGGAAAGTTATTTGCAGTTATTTAAGATAGCAACCTGAAAGTTCAACTATAGATAAATGGATAAAAACGATGTGGTACATATATACAATCAAATATTACTCAGCCATTAAAAAGAATGAAACAATGTCATTTGTAGCAACATGGACAAAACTGTAGATTATCATACCGAGTGAAGTTAGTCACAGAGAGAAAGACAAATGCTATATGATATCACTTATATGTGGAATCTAAATAAAAATTATAAAAATGAATTTATTTACAAAATAGAAACAGACCACAGACTTAGACAATGAGCTAATGGCGACCCATTAGGGAAAGGTGAAGGAAACTGAATATTTTGGGAGTTTGTGCTAGACATTTATACACTTCTAAAATATACAACCAAAAATAACCTACTGTACACCACATGTAACATTGCTCAATATTTTATAACAGAAATGGGAACATAATTTGAAAAAGAATGTGTTTTGAATGTGTGCTAAGCCATGTCTGACTCTTTACAATTCTATGGATTGTAGCCTTCCAGGCTCTGCTGCCCATGGGATTTTCCAGGCAAGAATACTGGAGTGAATTGCCCTTTCCTCTACCAGGGGATCTTCCCCACTCAGGGATTAAACCCACGTCTCCTGCATCTCCTGCATTGTAGGTAGATTCTTTACCACTGAGCCATGGGGGATAGATACATGCATATGTAAAATTGAATCATGTTGTTGTACATCTGAAACTAATACAGCATTGTTAATAAACTGTGCTCTAATATAACATTTTTTGAAAAAGTTCCATCAGATCAGATGAGATCAGTCACTCAGTCCTGTCCGACTCTTTTCGACCTCATGAATCGCAGCACGCCAGGCCTCCCTGTCCATCACCAACTCCCGGAGTTCACTCAGACTCACGTCCATCAAGTCAGTGATGCCATCCAGCCATCTCATCCTCTGTCATCCCCTTCTCCTCTTGCCCCCAATCCCTCCCAGCATCAAAGTCTTTTCCAATGAGTCAACTCTTGGCATGAGGTGGCCTAAGTACTGGAGTTTCAGCTTTAGCATCATTCCTTCCAAAGAAATCCCAGGGCTGATCTCTTTCAGAATGGATTGGTTGGATGTTCTTGCAGTCCAAGGGACTCTCAAGAGTCTTCTCCAACACCACAGTTCAAAAGCATCAATTCTTTGGTGCTCAGTGTTCTTTACAGTCCAACTCACACATCCATACATGACCACAGGAAAAACCATAGCCTTGACTAGATGAACCTTTGTTGGCAAAGTAATGTCTCTGCTTTTGAATATGCTATCTAGGTTGGTCATAACTTTCCTTCCAAGGAGTAAGCGTCTTTTAATCTCATGGCTGCGTCACCATCTGCAGTGATTTTGGAGCCCAGAAAAATAAACTCTGACACTGTTTCCACTGTTTCCCCATCTATTTCACATGAACTGATGGGACCGGATGCCATGATCTTAGTTTTCTGAATGTTGAACTTTAAGCCAACTTTTTCACTCTCTTCTTTGTCTTTCATCAAGAGGTTTTTTAGGTCCTCTTCACTGTCTGCCATAAGGGTGGTGTCATCTGCATATCTGAGGTTATTGATATTTCTCCCGGCAATATTGATTCCAGCTTGTGTTTCTTCCAGTCCAGTGTTTCTCATGATGTACTCTGCATATAAGTTAAATAAACAGGGTGAAAATATACAGCCTTGAAGGACTCCTTTTCCTATTTGGAACCAGTCTATTGTTCCATGTCCAATTCTAACTGTTGCTTCCTGACCTGGATACACATTTCTCAAGAGGCATATCAGGTGGTCTGGTAGTCCCATCTCTTTCAGAATTTTCCACAGTTTATTGTGATCGACACAGTTAAAGGCTTTGTCATAGTCAATAAAGCAGAAATAGATATTTTTCTGGAACTCTCTTGCTTTTTCCATGATCCAGAGGATGTTGGCAATTTGATCTCTGATTCCTCTGCCTTTTGTAAAACCAGCTTGAACATCAGGAATTTCACGGTTCACATATTGCTTTAGCCTGGCTTGGAGAATTTTGAGCATTACTTTACTAGCGTGTGAGATGAGTGCAATTGTGTGGTAGTTTGAGCATTCTTTGGCATTGCCTTTCTTTGGGGTTGGAATGAAAACTGCCTTTTCCAGTCCTGTGGCCACTGCTGACTTTTCCAAATTTGCTGGCATGTTGAGTGCAGCAGTTTCACAGCATCATCTTCCAGGATTTGGAAGATCTCAACTGGAATTCTATCACCTCCACTAGCTTTGTTCATAATGATGCTTTCTAAGGCCCACTTGACTTCACATTCCAGGATGTCTGGCTCTAGGTCAGGGATCACACCATCGTGATTATTTGGGTCATGAAGGTCTTTTTTGTACAGTTCTTCTGTGTATTCTTGCCATCTCTTCTTAATATCTTCTGCTTATGTTAGGTCCATACCATTTCTGTTCTTTATCAAGCCATCCTTGCATGAAATCTTCCTTTGTTATCTCTGTTTTTCTTGAAGAGATCTCTAGTCTTTCCCATTCTGTTGTTTTCCTCTATTTCTTTGCATTGATCACTGAAGAAGGCTTTCTTATCTCTTCTTGCTTTTCTTTGGAACTCTGCATTCAGATGTTTATATCTTTCCTTTTCTCTTTTGCTTTTTGTTCTCTTCTTTTCACAGCTATTTGTACGGCCTCCCCAGACAGCCATGTTGTTTTTTTGCATTTCTTTTCCATGGGGATGTTCTTGATCCCTGTCTCCTGTACAGTGTCACAAACCTCATTCCATAGTTCATCAGGCACTCTACCTATCAGATCTAGTCCCTTAAATCTATTTCTCACTTCCACTGTGTAATCATAAGGGATTTGATTTAGGTCATACCTGAATGGTCTAGTAGTTTTCTCTACTTTCTTCAATTTAAGTCTGAATTTGGCAATAAGGAATTCATGATCTGAGCCACAGTCAGCTCGTGGTCTTGTTTTTGCTGACTTTATAGAGCTTCTCCATCTTTGGCTGCAAAGAATATAATCAATCTGACTTCGGTGTTGACCATCTGGTGATGTCTATGTGTAGAGTCTTCTCTTTTGTTTTTGGAAGAGGGTGTTTGCTATGACCAGAGCATTTTCTTGGCAAAACTCTGTTAACCTTTTCCCTGCTTCATTCCGTATTCCAAGGCCAAATTTGCCTGTTACTCCAGGTGTTTTTTGACTTCCTACTTT
>NW_011494851.1:112134-147601 GCF_000754665.1 Bison bison bison
AGATCATTCTGTCATTTTTGAGTTTGCATCCAAGTACTGCATTTCGGACTCTTTTTTTGACCATGATGGCTACTCCATTTCTTCTGAGGGATTCCTGCCCACAGTAGTAGATATAATGATCATCTGAGTTAAATTCACCCATTCCAGTCCATTTCAGTTTGCTGATTCCTAGAATGTCGACATTCACTCTTGCCATCTCTTGTTTGACCACTTCCAAATTGCCTTGATTCATGGATCTGACATTTCAGGTTCCTATGCAATATTGCTCTTTACAGCATCAGACCTTGCTTCTATCACCAGTCACATCCACAGCTGGGTATTCTTTTTGCTTTGGCTCCATCCCTTCATTCTTTCTTCAGTTATTTCTCCACTGATCTCCAGTAGCATATTGGACACCTACTGACCTGGGGAGTTTCTCTTTCAGTATCCTATCATTTTGCCTTTTCATACTGTTCATGGGGTTCTCAATGCAAGAATACTGAAGAGGTTTGCCATTCCCTTCTCCAGTGGATCACATTCTGTCAGATCTCTCCACCATGACCTGCCCATCTTGGGTTGCCCCATGGGCATGGCTTAGTTTCATTGAGTTAGACAAGGCTGTGGTCCTAGTGTGATTAGATTGACTAGTTTTCTGTGAGTATGGTTTCAGTGTGTTTGCCCTCTGATGCCCTCTTGGAACACCTACCATCTTACCTGGGTTTCTGTTACCTTGGCCATGGGATATCTCTTCACGGCTCCTCCAGCAAAGCGCAGCCATTGCTCCTTACCTTGGACGAGGGGTATCTCCTCATGGCCGCCCTTCCTGACTTTCAGTGTGGGATAGCTCCTCTAGGCCTTCCTGCGCCAGAGCAGCCACAGCTCCTTGGACGTGGGGTTGGTCCTCCCGGCCACCACCCCTGGCCTCAGGTGTGGGTTGCTCTTTCTGGCCGCCACCCCTGAAAAGTTCCATGGACCACCAAAAAAAAGTTGTAAATACCACAAAATTGAGGAAATGTTATTCTAGTATTGAAAACAGTTATGTAATTTAGCAGATATGTTGCTCATGACACTGATTACTGAAATAAGTTCCAACACAATTTTGTTTCTGTTTCATCATCTCCATTAAACTAAGTGAAAATAACAGCCAACATTACAATGAAACTACTTCTCCCACCCCCTTTTTTGCCTCAGCTGGCAGCTTGTGGGATCTTAGTTCCCCAACCAGAGACCAAACCTGGACCCCAATAGTAAAAGTGCACAGTTCAAACCTCTGACACCTTTGTTGAAATACATCTGATATCCCTGGACACCAACGCAATGCTAATCTTCCATAGACTCAAGGACATATTTTGTATTATTTCCAAATGTAGTAAGTTATATCATTCCATTAGCTATGTTTTATTTTCAACAAAACCAGGATAATGGCATGTGTCTTAATCTATATTTTTGGCTGTTTTCTTGCACTAACGTTCCACTGTTTCTGTGCTAGATTCTTCTACTGGTATTCTGCATCCTTTATCACTGCCTTCTATGCTCCGCTCTCCTGTTGCATATCTGATAAACTTGAAAATTAATGATTTCAATTTTCAGCTACCCTTGACATTAATGAGTAAATGTTGCTTAGGTTGCTCTAATGAAATGTATTTGTATTAGTGTTGGGTTATAGAAATGAAGGCAATAGTGCCAAGTTAGTATTGATGAACTTGAATATTTGAAACAAGCTGACCTCAGGTGAAGAGGAACTAAAGAGCCTATTGATGAAGGTGAAAGAGGAGAGTGAAAGACCTGGCTTAAACCTCAACATTCAGAAAACGAAGACCATGGCATCCTGTCCCATCACTTCATGGCAAATAGATGGGGAAACAATGGAAACAGTGACAGAATTTATTTTCTTCAGCTCCAACATCACTGTAGATGGTGACTTCAGACATGAAATTAAAAGATGCATTCACCTTGGAAGCATATTAAAAACTTAGAGAACATATTAAAAAGCAGAGACAACACTTTGTTAACAAAGGTCTGTATAGTCAAAACTATGTTTTTTCATTTGTTATGTATGGATGGGAGAGTTAGACCATAAAGAAAACTGAACATCAAAGAATTGATGATTTTTAACTTTGATGTAGGAGTAGACTCTTGAGAGCCACTTGGACTGGAAGGAGTTCCAACAAGTCAATCCTAAAGGAAATCAATCCTGAATATCTGAAGCTGAAGCTCCAATACTTTGGCCACCTAATGCGAAGTACCAACTCATTGGAACAGACCCTGATCCTAGAATGATTGAAGGAAGAAGGAGAAGGGGATGACAGGATGAGATGGTTGAATGGCATCACTGACTCAATGGATATGAGCTTGAGCAAGTTCCAGGAGTTGGTGATGGACAGGGAAGCCTAGAAAGCTGCAATTCGTGGAGTTGTGAACAGTCTGACATGATTGAGCAACTAAACTGAACTGAACTGACCTCTCATTACACTGCCCAGTTACCAGCTTCAAGAGCAAAGGGAGCTATGAGAGAAACAATGGGATAGAGGGTGGTAGTAGCAGTTTTTTTTTTTTTTTTCCTGTGCCACAGACCAATGATGTTACTTTGAAGTATAAAACCTGTATTCTTTGTAGCCAAAGATGGAGAAATTCTATATAGTCAATAACAACAACAAAAAAAAAAAGACTGGGAGCTAACTATGGCTCAGATCATCAACTCCTTATTGCCAAATTCAGACTTAAATTGAATAAAGTGGGTAAAACCACTAGACCATTCAGGTATGACCTAAATCAAATCCCTTATGATTATACAGTGGAAGTGAGAAATAGATTTAAGGGATTAGATCTGATAGACAGAGTGCCTGATGAACTATGGATAGAGATTTGTGACATTGTACAGGAGACAGGGATCAAGACCATCTCAATGGGAAAGAAATACAAAAAGCAAAACAGCCATCTAAGGAGGCCTTACAAATAGTTGTGAAAAGAAGAGAAGCAAAAAGCAAAGAAGAAAAGGAAAGATATTCCCATTTGAATGCAGAGTTCCAGAGAATAACAAGGAGAGATAAAAAAGACTTCCTCAGCAATCAATGCAAAGAAATAGAGGAATTCAACAGGATAGGAAAGACTAGATATCTCTTCAAGAAAATCAGAGATATCAAGGGAACACTGCATGAAAGATGGGCTCAACAAAGGACAGAAATGGCATGGGACTAACAGAAGCAGAAAATATTAAGAAGAGGTGGCAAGAATAAAAATAAGAACTGCCGGAAGCCAGCACAGGAGTCCCCACCCATAACAAGGTTATGTGGGAGAGTTCTGGTGGGCAAGGCGAGCCAGAACTCGAGGGGTGCCCCTCTGGGCCTGCCTGAGCGTCTACCCCAAAACCAGAGTCTGTCTGTTTTACTGCTTCATGACTTTCACCAACTCCTCTGACAGTCATGGGGGGGGGAGGGGGGGGTATTATCCCCGACCACCTTTTCTCTGAAGGAAATCAACTTAGAACTTTGGCTAATTAGCTTCTGGGGCATAATAGGAGTGTTTAAATCCAAACCCCTCAGATGGCTCTCTAACTTGCCTGACAGGCTTACCCGGACTCCTACAGCTATGCATACTATTGTTTACAGTCTCTCAACCGCGAGAGGCAGGGGGAGCTTAAGATATTCAAAAAATATAGAGCCTCTTGGAGAGTTAAAAATTGTCAGAATAGAACTAGTAGAAGATTTCATTGTTGAGCCAATGCTTGCTGCCAAGTTTCCACATCCCCTGTATTGTATCCTTGGAAGCCGATTAATTAATATAGTTGGTATGTAGAAAAAATAAGTAGTGGCCTTGGTGTTAACAACTTTAGACCCTTAAGGTAATAAATCCTTTCCTTTGTTGTAAACCCACTGCACCTCTGCCCTATAGGAATGCAACTTTATCTAACACCTTCGGAGGACGGCGCCAAACTTTAAAATAATTACTCTTGGAGAAAATAAGTCTTATGGTTGACAAACCTTTATCAGAGTCATAAAATGTTAACAGGCCTTCTGGCCAGAAGATGATGTAAATCACCTAAACCATTTGTATATGATACATTTGCAGAAAAGAAAGCCTGGTCTCAATAAGGATCAAAGACTGCTGACTTTGCATGATTTCACATCCCCTGTTATCCTCTATGTGCAACTTAGGGTATATAACCTCCCTTTGAAAATAAAGCTATGGGCCTTGCTCACCAAAGCTTGGTCTCCCCATGTCGTTCTTTCTCTCACCTTCTGGCTGAATTCCCATCTGGAGTATGGAGGCTAGTCAAGCCTACTAATTTTGCCTGGGCTTCTAAGATCTGACTGGGAAGGCCTTAGTGTCTCCTCTCCTTCAGGAGATGGGAGGACGCCTGCGGCCTAAGTAGGTGACCAAACTCCTTGTCTTGGAGTTTTATTGGTTTTCCACGTAAACCAAGTTATTCAGCCTCTTTTCTCCACTGAATTTTCTCACTGAGGTATCCCTATTTAACCACACTTTTTATCTCTAATTAATACTTAATTAAGCTATTGCTATTCTAATCGCCGACACCGTCCTCCTGAGGGAATCCTTGGATCCAACCGGGGCTGGATCTCGGTAAAGAACTGTGCAAAAAAAGATCTTCAGGACCCAGATAATCATGATGGTGTGATTCACCTAGAGCCAGACATCCTGAAATGTGAAGTCAAATGGGCCTTAGGAAGAAACACTATGAACAAAGATAGTATGAGGTGATGGAATTCCAGTTGAGCTATTTCAAATCCTAAAAGATGATGCTGTGAAGGTGCTGTACATAATATGTCAGCAAATTTGGAAAACTCAGCAGTAGCCACAGGACTGGAAAAGGTCAGCTTTCATTCCAATCCCAAAGAAAGGCAATGTCAAAGAAAGCTCATACTACCGCACAATTGCACTCATCTCACATGCTAGTAAAGTAATGCTCAAAATTCTCCAAGCCAGGCTTCAGCCATATGTGAACCATGACCTTCCAGATGTTCAAATTGGTTTTAGAAAAGGTAGAGGAACAAGAAATCAAATTGCAAAAATCGACTAGATCACTGAAAAAGCAAAAGAGCTCCAGAAAAAAACATTTATTTCTGTTTTATTGACTACGCCAAAGACTTTGACTGTGTGGATCACAATAAACTGTGGAAAATTCTGAAAGTGATGGGAATAGCAGACCATCTGTCCTGCCTCTTGAGAAACCTGTATGCAGGTCAGGAAGCAACAGTTAGAACTGGATATGGAACAACAGACTGGTTCCAAATAGGAAAAGGAGTACATCAAGGCTGAATATTGTCACTCTGCTTATTTAACCTATATGCAGAGTACATCATGAGAAACGATGGGCTGGAGGAAGCACAAGCTAGAATCAAGATTGCTGGGAAAAATATCAATAACCTCAGATATGCAGATGACACTATCCTTATGGCAGAAAGTGAAGAGGAACTAAAAAGCCTCTTGATGAAAGTGAAAGAGGAGAGTGAAAAATTGGCTTAAGCTCAACATTCAGAAAACTAAGATCATGGCATCTGGTCCCATCACTTCATGGGAAATACATGAGGAAACAGTGGAAACAGTGTCAGACTTTAATTTTGTGGGCTCCAAAATCACTGCAGATGGTGATTGCAGCCATGAAATTAAAAGACGCTTACACCTTGGAAGAAAAGCTATAACCAACCTAGATAGCATATTCAAAAGCAGAGACATTACTTTGCCAACAAAGGTCTGGCTAGTCAAGGCTATGGTTTTTCCTGTGGTCATGTATAGATGTGAGAGTTGAACTGTGAAGAAAGCTGAGTGCTGAAGAATTGATGCTTTTGAACTGTGGTGTTGGAGAAGACTCTTGAGAGTCCCTTGGACTGCAAGGAGATCCAACCAATCCATTCTAAAGGAGATCAGCCCTGGGTCTTCTTTGAAGGACTGATGCTAAAGCTGCAACTCCAATACTTTGGCCACCTCATGTTATGAGTTGACTGATTGGAAAAGACTCTGATGCTGGGAGGGACTGGGGGCAGGAGGAGATGAGGACGAAAGGATGAGATGGCTGGAAGGCATCACCGACTTGATGGACATGAGTTTAAGTGACCTCCGGAAGTTGGTGATGGACAGGGAGGCCTGGTGTGCTGTGATTCATAGGATCACAAAGAGTCAGACACGACTGAGTGACTGAACTGAACTGAACAGAACAGAGTATATTTATATATAAATTTGATACGTAACAGCTTTATTATAAATAATTTTACTATCACCTCTAGCAAACATAAGTTTACATCAAGTATCAGTAATAAATATGATGCAAAGTGCTTTCCAGGAAAAAGTTGATAATTATGAACTTGTATACAGTGCAAGGCAAATTCCTTTAGGGATATCCCTAAGTGTTAGTTGAAATGTAAGAGAGAGATAGAGACTGTAGTCTGGAAGGCGGCAGAATTGACCACAAAAGGATTAAACCAGAGGGAAATGAAAGTGTTCCAATATTTATATTTGCAAGTATTTAATCTCTAGAAAGGGCTTCCCTATTTGGAGTTCAGTTGGTAAAGAATCTGGCTTCAATGCTGGAGATCCCATTTTGATTCCTGCATTGGAAAGATCTGCTGGAGAAGGGACAGGCTACCCACTCCAGTATTCTTAGTCTTCTCTTGTGTCCCAGCTAGTAAGTAATCTGCCTGCAGGAGACCAGGGTTTGACCCCTGGATTGGTAAGATCCCCTGGAGAGGGGACAGGCTACCCACTCCAGTATTCTGGCATAGAGAATTCCATGTATAGTCCGTTGGACACGCCTGAGTGACTTTCACTTTCACTTTCAATCTGCAGATATCTGAACTATAGTTAAAATGTGTTTAGATAAATAGGATTGAACCATAAAGTTTTAAATTCTTAGAAAATCCTGAAATTATGTTACTGAGCCTCAATCTTACTAATGAAGATAATTATAAATTCAGTAAAGACATCTATTTTATCTGTTGTTAAGCATTCATTGCTCCTTATCTGCTAATATCTGCACCACACTTTCCTCCTCAGTTTATGTGAATAGAATATGGTTGAATTCACACACTGAATACAGGATCAGATATATGACCCAGTATTTTTAGATAAATTACTGCAATCTCTTGACCATACACAAACATGTGAGGATTGTCCTGTGACACTGAGTAATGATATCCCACGTGTCTTTCTATCACTTTTGTTAACTCTACATATGACATAGGCTTGGAATTATAGGTTTTAATATATGGAGAAGTACAGACTGGAACAAACAATGTTTAGGAATAAAATAAATGTTTGGCTCTGTCATGGTATGAAGCCATTAAAGGTACTATATCTATACATCTCCTTTGATATACAGATTTTATTTTATTTAATCCATTTGAGCAGACTCTTTATTCCTTTTAACCAAAAAATCCTGTTAAATTATTATATAGCAGAGGAAACAATAGACTCTTGAGGATACCTGAAGAATGGATGTCACAAACATACTGACACAAGGGAAAAAAAGGGAAAACTATTTCTAAACAACAAATTTAAGTCAGGAACTAGAATTAGAGAAAACAGTTTTCACAACATTCCCATGAGAAAAATGACAGCCATTTTTTTCTCAGCGTAACTTAGGACTCAGAAAGTACTTGAGTCTTTCAAATTTCAAAAGCCTCATGGTTCATCACTGACATTTATTGTGACTAAATTTCTAGCAGTTCTTTTCAAAGCCTGAGAATACTTGACTGCTTCAAATTTGGTCGGCATAAAGTTTCTTTCTGCTTGATGTCTTCCACTGACAATAAATATCAACCTTCATTAGTATTCAGTATCAGATTCTATCAATAATAACAGGTTCCCCATAATAGAGCATGCAAAATTCATTAGCAGTATGCAAGATATTCTAAATAATGATCACAATAATTATAATTTGTATCATAATTAAATACTACAGTGCAGGTCCTCAAATAGTATTTCCTTTGAACTAAAACCAAGGAAGATAGTTATTATTTATAGTTATTATTTATACTCAAATTTTATATAAAAGGAAGCTAAAGCTCCAGTTTTTCTATTATTTTCTCTACAGTGAGCCCACTTCCTTTCTCATGGTTCTTATAAGGGGTGGGAAATGATGCAGCTATGACAAAAGATAATTTAAGCTTGTATAGATACACAATCTTAATAAGCCAATGAGAGAGAACAATATCTATAAGCCGGTAACAGGAAATATTTCTATGGTAATTCAAGAAAAGATTCTTGATTTTGAGTATTATTCATTTAACAATGTAAAATTTACTATAAAAATACTTTGGAGAATCCCCCGGCAGATCAGTGGTTAAGACTCCATGCTTCCAGTGCTTACAAAGCAGGGGGCATGGGGCTCAATCCCTGGTCAGGTAACTAAGATTCCACATGCTGCATGGAGCAACCCAAAAAAAGCAAAAGAAAAAGACAAGAACTGGGGACTTCCTGGTGGTCCAGTGGTTAAGAATCTACCTACTAGTGCAGGGGAAATGCGTTCAATCCCTGGTCCAGGTAGATTCCACATGCTGCAAGGCACCTAAGCCAGTGAGCCAAAACTGCGGAGCCCACGCGACACAACTACCGAAGCCTACGTGTCCCACAGCCCCTGCCCTGTAACAAGAGAAGTCATCACAATGAGAAACCTGAGTACCACGACTAGAAAACAATGCAAATAGAGACAGACTGCATGAAGCAACAAAGACCTAGCACAGACAAAAATAAATTTTAGAAAATGTTTTGGAAAACACTGAAATGTTACTAATCAACGCAAGAATACCCTCTATAAAGTACAGCACGTGAGCTTAAAGAAATGTATTTAAGTAATGCTTTTAAGATGTTCTGAGAAAAAGAAAAATATTAGTTCTTACTGGAAATGGAAATTGAAGAGGAGATCAGAGTAAATTTCATTCCTAAATCATCTAACTTAAACTATAGATTAAGTGACTGTGTAGAATTATTTCAGGCATTTTAAAATATGGGGTGAAGACAAATGCCAGATTTGGGTAAAAGTCTGTTGACAGGTAATGCTTTGGAAATATTCAAGAAAGAAACTACTAGAAGTATATTTTAAAACTAATACTCTCCTTTGACATGAACAAATAAATCATTTAAGCTTTAATTAAAATAACTGTAGTATATAATATAAAAATGACACACTAATCTATATAATAGTTATCATCTTATTTAGAGCCAAAATACTTCACAGATCTCTCCAGGATGTATGATAGTTCATAATACTGAAACAGCCAAAATAATCTGAAAAAAAGTATGAAGTTCAAAGACTTACAGTATCTGACTTCAATACTTATTATAAGACTAGACATCAATACCCTGTGGTATTTGGGAAAATGTGGAAAAACAGATCAATACAACATAACCATGTCAAGGAATCATCCTGCACTAGTATGATTAATTTATCAACATATTTAAAAAAACTTTTTCAAGTAATTCAGTATGGAAAGGAAAAAGTATTTAACTAAGTGCTATACATTAACTAAAAAATATGTGGCAGTAAGGAAACTCAAACTTGATCTCATAATTTTCACATAACTTTTTTTAAGATCTCAAATACAAAAATGTATTAATAAAAGTTAAATTTGTAAGTTTTTAAAGGAAAATCTAGAAGAATATTTTTTCAATCTAGGGATAGGAATTTTTTTTTAATTTAGGATGTGTAAAGCATGTAATAAAAATCCCCACAAATGACATGTTGTATTCATTAAAAATTTAAGGCTTTTCTCTATTAAACAATAGACAATTTGCACACTGAGAGAATATTTTAATCAAATATATATCAGACAGAAGATCTGTTTTAAGAACATATAAAGCACTCCTATATTTACTTCAAAGGCAAAGGGTTTCCTTGAAAGTAAGCCAACAACAAGTATACTTTCCGAAGGAATGTGCAGATATATATGGTTAGTAAGGACATTTAAAAATGCTCAACATTAGCCATTAAGGGAATAAAAATTTAAAAGATGATGCTACATCACTATTTATATAACGGTTGGAATGGCTAAAATTCCAGCAGTTAACAGTTTTTGAACAGTCAACAATAAAATATTGGTGAGAATCTGAATCAGTTGGAACTTGCATACACTGCTGATAGGGAAACAGATGACAATTTGCCCATGAATTATTATAATGAATTCAAAATAGGATGTCACTTATATTCCAACACCTAAAGATCTATTTTTCTATGGAGAACCAATATGTTACATGCATGCAAGCTATGTTGCTTTAGTTGTGTCCAACTCTTTGCAACCCCATGGACTGTAGCTTTCCAGGCTCCTCTGTCTATGGGATTCTCCAGGCAAGAATACTGGAGAGGATTGCCATTTCCTTTTCCAGGGGATCTTCCCAACCCAAAGATAGAACCTGCTTCCCTTACGTCTCCTGCATTAGCAGGCAGGTTCTTTACCATTAGCACCACCAGGGAAACAATATTTCACAGATATCATAAATATCTAGGAAGTTTAATTATATAATTAATTATTTGAATTAATTTGATGTGTAATTAATCACTTTTTTATATTTTGCTAATTTTTACGAAAATAGCTTGAAATTTAAAATTAAAGACTAATTTTTAACAAATTATGATGATATGATTTTTGCATTTGTTTTGTGACTTAAAATATGTTATTACAAATACATGACTATGTTTACTGAATTTACAACTTAGTATTTATATATATAGATACATACATACAAACATGCAGTGTCTTTCTGAATTTTCACATACATTTCTCTTTTATTCTATATTTTTTTTTATTTTCACAGTATTAATTGCTGTAATGTAATGCATATTTTAGCATGAGAATCTAATTATTCAATTGGATGCTTATTTTAACCATGTGCCTTTTTTCCCCTATTTTTTTTTCTTTGACTTAATTGTTGCATACTGATATTTATATGTCAAAAGAAAATCATTATTATGCCTTAACATTCTTTATTATGGAAGTTTATCTCAAGATGATTGTTTTTACCAGGGATTGTTTAGTTGTAGGAGAGCCACAATACAACTAATCTAAGCAAGTGGGAATGCCCATCTACTAAAAGTCAAGAGCAGAAATTGTAGCCATGATTTACGTGGAACTGGAAAAATAACCTGAGAAGTCATCATTACTAAAAGCAATTAATTCTCTTCATCTATTTTTCCCTGTGGTTGATTGCTTACACATGTTTTCTCTTGCATCTTTTCCTCTTTACCTTTAGAGAGCAAGCTCCACTTTTTTTAAGAGTAGGCCTCATCTTGACTGCACCTCAAAGGTCATAGAGTCTACTACCTGAATTAAACCTTCATTGCAGAAACTGGAATCTTTCAGCAGCAGCATCAGTTCAGTTGCTCAGTTGTGTCCGACTCTTGCAACCCTTAGAACTGCTGCACACTAGGCTTCCCTGTCCATCACCAACTCCCAGAGCTTGCTCAAACTCATGTCTGTCAAGTCAGAGATGCCACACAATCATCTCATTGTACGTCATCCCCTTCTCCTCCCAACTTCAATCTTTCCCAGCATTAGGGTATTTTCCAGTGAATCACTTCTCCCCATCAGGTGGCCAAAGTATTGGAGCTTCAGTGTCAGTATCAGTCTTTCCAATGAATATTCAGGACTGATTTACTTGAAGATTCACTGGTTGGATCTCCTTGTTGTCCAAGGGACTCTCAAGAGTGTTCTCCAACAATTCTTTGGTGTTCAGCTTTCTTTACATTCCAACTCTCACATCCATACATGACTACTAGAAAAACCATAGCTTTGACTAGACAGACCACTGTTGGCAAAGTAATGTCTCTGCTTTTTATTTATTATTTTTTATATTTTATTTTTTAATTTTACAATATTGTATTGGTTTTGCCATATATCAAAATGAATCCACCACAGATATACATGTGTTCCCCATCCTGAACCCGCCTCCCTCCTCCCTCCCCATACCATTCCTCTGGGCTGTCTAGGTTAGTCATAGCTTTTTTTCCAAGGAGCAAGCACATTTTAATTTCATGGCTAAAGTCACCACCTGCAGTGATTTTGGAGGCCAAGAAAATAAATTCTCTCACTGTTTCCATTGTTTCCCCATCTATTTTCCAATAAGTGATGGGCCCAGATGCCATGATATTCTTTTTTTGAATGTTGAGTTTAAGCCAAATTTTCACTGTTCTATTTCACTTTCATTTAAGGCTCTTTATTTCTTCTTTGCTTTCTGCCATAAATGTGGTGTCATATGTGTATCTGAGGTAATTGATTTCTCCTGGCAATCTTGATTTCAGCTTGTGCTTCATCCAGCCTGGCATTTTGCATGATATAGTCTACATAATGGCACCCCACTCCAGTACTTTTGCCTAGAAAATCCCGTGGACAGAGGAGCCTGGTAGGCTGCAGTCCATGGGGTCGCGAAGAGTCGGACACGACTGAGCGACTTCCTTTTCATTTTTCACTGTCATGCATTGCAGAAGGAAATGGCAACTCATTCCAGTGTTCTTGCCTGGAGAATCCCAGGGACGGGGAAGCCTGGTGGGCTGCCGTCTATGGGGTCGCACAGGGTCGGACATGACTGAAGCGACTTAGCAGCAGCAGCAGCAGTCTGCATAAAAGTTAAATAAACAGGGTGACAATATACAGCCTGATGTACTCCTTTCCCAATTTGAAACCAGTCTGCTGTTCCATGTCCAGTTCTAACTGTTGCTTCTTGACTTGTATACAGATTTCTCAGGAGGCAGGTAAGGTGGTCTGGTATTCCTATTCCTTGAAGACTTTTCCACAGTTTGTTGTGATCCGCATAGTCAAAGGCTTTGGTATAGTCAATAAATGAGAAGTAGACATTTTTTTCTGGAACTTTCTTGCTTTTCAATGATCCAGTGGATGCTGACAATTTGATCCCTGGGTTTCAGCCTTTTTAAATCCAGCTTGAACTTCTGGAGGTTCTCAGTTCACTTATTATTGAAGCCTGGCTTGGAGAATTTTGAGCATTACTTTACTAGTGTGTGAGATGAGTTGTAGCATGTGTGAGATGAGTTATGGCTGTTGCAGCATGTGGGATTTTTAATTATGGCATGTAAACTTTTAGATACACCATCTGGGATCCACATTCCTGAGCACTGATGGAATCCAGGCCCCCTGCATTGAGAGTTTGGCATCTTAGCCACTGAACCAGCAGCAAAGTCCCTATTTTTAATTTTTTGAAAAATTTCCATACTATTTTTCATAGTGACTGCACTAATTTACATCACCAACAGCAGTGCACCAGGGTTCCCTAGTCTCTACACCCTTGCCAACAATTGATATTTCCTGTTTTATTGCTAATAGCTAACATGTATAAGGTAATATTTCATTATGGTTTTGATTTTCATTTTCCTGCTTTAGAGCATCTTTTTATGTACCTGGTAGCCATATCCATATCTTCTTTGGAAAAATGTGTATTCAGATATCCTTTCAATTTAAAATTAATTGGATTTTTTACTGTTGTGTTGTATGAGCTTTTTAAAATATATTTTGAGTGTTAATCCATTATCATATACATGATTTGCAATTATTTTATCCCATTTAATATGGAAAGGTGGATACTTTCCTTTTTTGTGCAGAAGAGATTTAGTTTGATGTAGATTTGCTTATATTTGCTTTCCTTGCTTTTGCTTTTGGTCAGTCAGTCAGTCAGTTCAGTCACTCAGTAGTGTCCGACTCTTTGTGACCCCATGAATCACAGCACGCCAGGCCTCTGTGTCCATCACCAACTCCCGGAGAACACTCAGACTCACATCCATTGAGTCAGTGATGCCATCCAGCCATCTCATCCTCTGTTGTCCCCTTCTCCTCCTGCCCCCAATCCCTCCCAGCATCAGAGTCTTTTCCAGTGAGTCAACTCTTCGCATGAGGTGGCCAAAGTACTGGAGTTTCAGCTTTAGCATCATTCCTTCCAAAGAAATCCCAGGGCTGATCTCCTTCAGAATGGACTGGTTGGGTCTCCTTGCAGTCCATGGGACTCTCAAGAGCCATCTCCAACACCACAGTTCAAAAGCATCAATTCTCGGTGCTCAGCTTTCTTCACAGTCCAACTCTCACATCCATACATGACCACAGGAAAAACCATAGCCTTGACTAGACGGACTTTTGTTGGCAAAGTAATATCTCTACTTTTGAGTATGCTATCTAGGTTGGTCATAACTTTCCTTCCAAGGAATAAGCGTCTTTTAATTTCATGGCTGCAATCACCATCTGCAATGATTTTGGAGGCCAAAAAAATAAAGTCTGACACTGTTTCCACTGTTTCCCCATCTATTTGCCATGAAGTGATGGGGCCAGATGCCATGATCTTAGTTTTCTGAATGTTGAGCTTTAAACCAACTTTTCACTCTCCTCTCTAAACTTTCATCAAGAGGCTTTTTAGTTCCTCTTCACTTTCTGCCATAAGGGTGGTGTCATCTGCATATCTGAGGTTATTGATATTTCTCCCAACAATCTTGATTCCAGCTTGTGCTTCTTCCAGCCCAGCGTTCCTCATGATGTACTCTGCATATAAGTTAAATAAGCGGGGTGGCAATATTCAGCCTTGACGTACTCCTTTTCCTATTTGGAACCAGTCAGTTTTTCCATGTCCAGTTCTAACTGTTGCTTCCTGACCTGCATATAGGTTTCTCAAGAGGCAGGACAGGTGGTCTGGTATTCCCATCACTTTCAGAATTTTCCACAGTTTATTGTGATCCACACAGTCAAAGGCTTTGTCATGGTCAATAAAGCAGAAGTAGATGTTTTCTTTTGGTGGCAGATTTAAAAATCACTGTCTAGGCCTAAGCCAAGGAGTTTACTGTGTTTTCTTTTAAAAGTTTCATGGTTTTAGTTCATAGGCATCACTTCCTCCAGGGAATCTTCCTTACCCACAGATCAAACCTGCATATCCATGTCTTCTGCACCGCAGGCAGATTCTTTACTGCTTAGTTGGGAAACCCCTTTATAACTACCTGTTTTTGCCTAAATCAAAGACCAAGTGTTCTTAGACCATCCTTGTGAACATGTACATCACAAAATGAAGCATGAACATATAAAAATGAAGCATGGTATTTACTTAATATTTTAAATGCTTATATTTATGAAATAAAGCTATCACAAACATAAAGTTTATATTATTATGAATTTATTAAGTATGTTTATACCTTTCTGTATAAGAGTTTTATTTTGCACTACCCTACTGGCTCAGTGATAAAGAATCTGATTGCCACTGTAGGATACGCACAGGTTCAATCCCTGATTTGGGAAGATTTCACATGCTGCAGAGCAACTAAGTCCATGTGACACAACTACTGAGCCTGTGTTCTTGAGCCCAGGAACCACAACTACTGACCCCATGTGCCCTGGAGTCCATGCCCTGCAAGAAGAAAAGCCACTGCAATGAGAGGCCTGACACTACAAGTAGAGAAAAGGGCCACACTGCAAGGAATAGACAACACAGCAATAAATAAAATACACTTAAAAAAAAAAAAAGTTTTATTTTGAGTTTTTCTAAATCAATCAGTCATGAGTTTGCTGATGTCATGAAAATGAAGTAAAAGTCAAAGTTGCTCATCCATGTCCAACTCTTTGCAACCCCAGAATACTAGAGTGGGTAGATTTGCCTTCTCCAGAGAATCTTCCCAACCCACAGACTGAACCCAGGTCTCCCACTTTGCAGGCAGATTTATTACCTGCTGAGCCACAAGGGAAGCCCAAAAATGCTGAAGTGGTTAGCCTATCACTTCTCCAGCAGATATTCCCAACCCAGGAATTGAATTGGAGTCTCCTCTATTGCAGGTGGAGTTTTTACCATATGAGCTCTCAGGAAGCCCCTGTTGATATCGTAAGTAGACATGAATTTAATATTAAAATTAAATGTGTTTGTTTCAGATACTTGTAAAATTAACATTCATTTTAAAACCTTCTTAGGAATAGACAATACTAAGTAGCTCATCTTATTTTATAATGTTCAGTTTGAAATAGTATAAATTGTATAGTTTCACCAAAAATAAACTGTCAGATTAATAGTTTATTCTCCTGAACGCTGTTTTAATGTTGTGCTATCAAAGGCTATGTGTATTCCAAACATATTTTTAAACATGAAAATAAAACAGAAACAGCAGACCCTATGAGAAAACCCTATATTTTTAACAGAGTTATCTCAAGATTTTTTAAAAATACAAATTTATTTATTTTAATTGGAGGTTAATTACTTTACAATATTGTATTTGTAAGTGATAACAGTATATTGTAGTTCTACAGATGAATAATATGCAATAGCAAATTTACCCAGTGTAATTTAGCATGTCATTGAAGGAAATATGAATTGTTATCATGTCTCCTATTATGGTGACCCAGTCCTAATCCTTTAATTAGAGTTATTGATTCTTGTATTCCCTAAATGCTTGTTGAGTACCTGCCAGGTTAAAATGTGAATGAAACATGTATGGATATTATTGTTATGAGAAGACAGATAATAAAATGTCTACTTTATGATGTGATTTTAAGGCCCCAATAAAATGTTTGAATGAGGTGTCATGTCACACAAATAGCTACAGTAGTAACATACTTTTTCAAGTGTCTGGAGCTTGGCAAAATTGAGATTAAATGACAATTATCATGATTATACTATCTAATATGGTACTAACAAAATTGCACTTAAATCATGGTTCAAATACTAATGTATAACTAATACTATAATGTACCTAATACCATGTAATCTTGCAAAAGGCTCTGAGCTTCATTAATGTGGTAAAATTAAGTATATTTAATAATTATTAGTTTGTCGATTTAAACCAAAAATAATATGGAAAATACATACTTCATACATGGTGAACAAACCATAGGTTCAGGTATGCTCTCTAGTTATGTGATCCTAAAATATTTTATTTTCTTCCACATACTTGTGCATTTGCACATTTTATAAAATACCTATTCTGCAAGTTTTCTTTTTCTACTTTAAAAAGACTGAATAAAACCATTTTTACAGCAGAATTAATAAATAAATTTGACTACATTAAAATGTAGAATTTCTGTCTAACAACTTTATCATAGAAAGAGGAAAATAATTCAGATCGGATCAGTCACTCAGTCGTGTCCAACTCTTTGTGACCCCATGAATCGCCGCACGCTAGGCCTCCCTGTCCATCACCAACTCCCGGAGTTCACTCAGACTCACATCCATCGAGTCAGTGATGCCATCCAGCCATCTCATCCTCTGTCGTCCCCTTCTCCTCCTGCCCCCAATCCCTCCCAGTATCAGAGTCTTTTCCAATGAGTCAACTCTTCGCATCAGGTGGCCAACGTTATCATAGAAAGAGGAAAATAATTATTACATAATAAAATGAAAAAAATAATAATCAAAAGTTATAAAGAAATCATTCAAATCACTAATACAAATACATAAAGTACAATATAGAAGAGGCAAATGACTTCCATATTTATCTTACAAAAAAAGAGAAAAGATAATGGTCAATTAATCATTGAAACATACACAAATAGCCACACTCAAACTTCTCAGCTTCATGTATCACTTTTCTTACATTCATCAGGATCTGCCCGGACTATGTCTTGAAGTTTTGAACAAACTAAGGCTTTGAGCCCTTTTCTTTACTGAATCTTACCTGTTTCTCAGTCTAACTCAACTTTCATAAACCTTGTGAAACATACATCTTTAATTTTAAATATACTGATGTATCTGTTTTAACATTCACAAAAGTATGTTGTTACCTATTTGTGTCAAGTCAATCTATTCAGTTAGGAAGACTGCTGCCAAGCACTGTATCTTAATCATTATTCCCTATGCCTACTTTGTAGCTGGCTTTTATGGCAGTGGGTCAAGAAATTTCCATTTGAAATCTCTTGCCCAGAAAAGTCATTTTTTTCCAATCAATAAAATAATATGTATTTCAAGATAATAGATCAATATCACTGTACAACTTTCTACATGATAACTGCATATTTGCCATACAGGAGAATGAGGCTTGGCTATACATATGTCTATGACCCAAACAGCCTGCCTATTCCTCATAAGATTAAGCAAGCAAGATGAGTTCTGTGGTTCAAAATAAATCAGACTACTGACAATTCCCATATTAAGGTAAAGGAGGGAAAGAATTAGGAAGATTTCATGTGATGATGTGAAATTTGTTGCCAGTGCCACTCAGTATTTTAATCCCTCTCATTACCAAGCTGGGTAATGAGAGGGATTAAAATATTGCTCTGGTCAGAAAGGAGAGGAATTTCTAAATCTAAAAGACTCTAAAATGTCAGCACACAGCAATCTAGACTTTCTTAGATACCATTTAAATGAATGAATATTTGTATACATGAATAAAGAGGAAAAGATATTTCAAAGAATCTTCAGAAGTTTTTTTTTTAATTTATTTATTTTAATTGGAGACTAATTACTTTACAATATTGTATTGATTTAAAGATGTATTTCAGCTTCTAGTTCTGAAAAGGTGTTTCTTAATATTAGAAATAAAAAAAATTAAGCATAAGAGAAATTATATGGAAGAAGGGAGGGTATTTGTAAGCATAATACAACCTTTCAGGCTAAGGGTAAATGAGATATTTCTATATATTCAAAGTATATGAAAAGCATAACTAAGAGAACTGGGAAAGCTTACAAAAAATGTTGTCAACAGATAGCCTACTGTAACCAAATCTTTTGATTATTTATTCATTATTTTTAAACAAAATAAATAGAAAATTAAATAAAACAAGACAAAAGAAAACAAAACCTTTCAGGTAGAGTTTGCATATGAAGGTTATTTTTTGCAGATGAGAAAAGAGAATTTGTATTACAAAATAACTACTAAAGTGTCCAGTATAGGATTGTAGCTACTTCTATCTGCTTATAAATTTCAAATTTAATAAATAAATTTAGCATTCATAATTTTTAATATCTTTCTGACTATAGACATAATGTACCTTGAAGCTTAGTCAGCACAATTTTAAGGCAAAATATTCAAATATGAATTTAAAACTTGAAGAATAAAGTTTGATTGCCAATATATTTATGTAGCACTATATAAAGTTTACATTAAGGACAACATTCAAAGAGATATATCTTGACAAGCTCTACCACACTGGTTACTTATTTATCTAATAATTCTTCATCTGATAACTTATTTAAAAATCCACACTTCATTGCCTACTTTTATTAAGGCTTGCTATTAAAAAAAAAAAAGACTGTCTATGGTTATAATGAGTGAAAATCTATTAAAAAACAGATTCTACAACTGAACATATTTAAAATTCATTCATTTAGATGGAAAAATAATAATCTTTATTAGTGCAGAGAAAAATGTATAAAGTCTATAAAAATTGAACATATAAGCATCCAAGATAGATTACTTGTAGGTTTATATATGTTCTCTCCAATATCATTGGTTATTCTTCTCTAGTGGATCATTTGCATTACCATACATTTGATATACTTTCTTTCAAATTAAAAAAATATATATATATTCTTTGGCCCCAGTTTCTGTCAAGCACATTTAGCTTCCTTCCTATTCTCTTTATCTCACTTCTGTTATTTAAAGTCCTCTATTTACTTCTTACCATTGTTTCTTATACCACTCCAAAAGAGGATATATTTCATTCAACCTATTGACATTAAATATCCAAGCCATATTTGACCTCAATGTAAAAGAAAGTCTTTGTGTGTGTGTGTGTGTGTGTGTGTGTGTGTGTGTGAAAACACCTGAGATGGACTCTCTAATCAAATGTCGAGTATAAAATAAGTGTTGTTAATTATCATCATATTGTTTTATATTAGATCTTCAAAACTTACTCAACTTGTGTAATTTAAATTGTCTATACCTAGATCAAAATCCTCCCATTTCTGCCTCCCCTCAGCCCCAATTAGATCCTATATTCACACCATACTGAAAATCAACTAAAAATGTATTAAAAATCTAAACATAAGATCTGAATCCATAAAATTCCTAGAAGAAAACCTAAGATAAAAGAAAAGCTTCTTGACATTGGTTTGGGCAATGATTGTTTACATATGACACCAAAAGCACAGATGACAAAAGCAAAAATGGACAAGTGAAACCGCATCCAGTAAAATGCTTCTGTTCCCTAAATCTTGAGTCATGCTATCTAACACTTAATCCTCAGATATATTTGTCCACTAGGCATCTCAAACTAAATGTATCTAAAAATTAACTCCTTGTTTCCACAAACTTCTACATTCTGTAGATTTTAAATGCTTCATCATTTTAATAAATCTTTCTCTCTTCATATCGCTCAAAACAGTAATATTCAGTTATCATTTACTTTTTTTATACACATCCCTATTATGACCAACCTAGATAGCATATTCAAAAGCAGAGACATTACTTTGCCAACAAAGGTTCGTCTAGTCAAGGCTATGGTTTTTCCTGTGGTCATGTATGGATGTGAGAGTTGGACTGTGAAGAAGGCTGAGTGCAGAAGAATTGATGATTTTGATCTGTGGTGTTGGAGAAGACTCTTGAGAGTCCCTTGGACTGCAAGGAGATCCAACCAGTCCATTCTGAAAGAGATCAGCCCTGGGATTTCTTTGGAAGGAATGATGCTAAAGCAGAAACTCCAGTACTTCGGCCACCTCATGCGAAGAGTTGACTCATTGGAAAAGACTCTGATGCTGGGAGGGATTGGGGGCAGGAGGAGAAGGGGACGACAGAGGATGAGATGGCTGGATGTTATCACTGACTCGATGGACGTGAGTCTGGGTGAACTCCGGGAGTTGGTGATGGACAGGGAGGCCTAGCATGCTGCGATTCATGGGGTGGCAAAGAGTCAGACACGACTGAGGGACTGATCTGATCTGATTCACCACATCCAAAAAATCAGCAAACTCTGTTAGCTCTACCTTCAAAACTATTCCAAAATTTAAGGTTTTTTTTTTTTTTTTTTTTTTACGTATTTCCATTGGCAAATACTTGCATTGTCAATATTAGACTACTTGACTTCATTTTCCCTTTTCAATTTTCTAATTACATGCATTGTATCTTACAATTCAGTTCAGCTCAGTCGCTCAGTTGTGTCCAAATCTTTCCGACTCCATGGACTGCAGCAAACCAGGCTTCTATGTCTATCACCATCTTCTGGAGCCTACTCAAACTCCCATCCATCGCATCGATAATGCCATCCAACCATCTCATCCTCTGTCATTCCACTTCTCCTCCCACCTTCAATCTTTTCCAGCATCAGGATCTTTTCAAATGAATCACTCTTCCCATCAGGTGATTGGAGTTTCAGCTTCAGCTTCAGTCCTTCCAATGAATATTCAGAACTGATTTCCTTTGGGATGGACTGGTTGGATCTCCTTGCAGTGCAAGGGACTCTCAAGAGTCTTCTCCAACACCACAGTTCAAAAGCATCAGTTCTTCAGTGTTCAACTTTCTCACATCCATACATAACTATTGGAAAAGCCAAAGTTTTGATTAGACAGATCTTTGTTGACAAAGTAATGTCTCTGCTTTTTAATATAATGTCTAGGTTGGTCATAGCTTTGCTTCCAAGGAGAAAGCTTCTTTTAATTTCATGATGCAGGCGCCGTCTTCAGTGATTTTGGAGCCTCCTAAAATAAAGACTCTTACTGTTTCCATTGTTTCCCTATCTTTTTGCCATGAAATGATGGGACAGGATGTTATGATCTTAGTTTTCTGAATGTTGAGTTTTAACCCAACTTTTTCACTCTCCTCTTTCACTTTCATCAAGAGGTTTTTTAGTTCTTCTTCACTTTCTGCCATAAGGGTGGTGTCATCTGCATATCTGAGGTTATTGATATTTCTCCCGGCAATCTTGATTCCAGCTTGTGTTTCTTCCACTCCAGTGTTTCTCATGATGTACTCTGCATATAAGTTAAATAAGCAGGGTGACAATATACAGCCTCGACGTACTCCATTTCCTATTTGGAACCAATCTGTTGTTTCATATCCAGTTCTAACTGTTGCTTCCTGACCTGCATATACGTTTCTCAAGAGGCAGGTCAGGTAGTCTGGAATTCCCATCTCTTTCAGAATTTTCAACCGTTTATTGTGAAAGGCTATGCCATTGTCAATAAAGCAGAAATAGATGTTTTTCTGGAACTCTCTTGCTTTTTCCATGATGCAGTGGATTTTACTAATTTGATCTCTGGTTCCTCTGCCTTTTCTAAAACCAGCTTGAACATCTGGAATTTCATGGTTTATGTATTGCTGAAGCCTGGCTTGGAGAATTTTGAGCATTATTTTACTAGCATGTGAGATGAGTGCAATTGTGCAGTAGTTTGAGCATTCTTTGGCACTGCCTTTCTTTGGGATTGGAATGAAAACTGACCTTTTCCAGTCCTGTGGCCACTGCTGAGTTCTCAAATTTGCTGACGTATTGGGTCCAGCACTTTCACAGCATCAACTTTTAGGATTTGAAATACTCAACTGGAATTCTATCACCTCCACTAGCTTTGTTTGTAGTGATATTTCCTAAGGCCCACTTTACTTCACATTCCAGGATGTCTGGCTCTAGGTCAGTGATTACACCATCATGATTATCTCAGTCATGAAGATATTTTTTGTATAGTTCTTCTGTGTATTTTTGCCACCTCTTCTTAATATCTTCTTCTTCTGTTAGGCCCATATCATTTCTCTCCTTTATTGAGCCTATCTTTGCATGAAATGTTCCCTTGGTATCTCTAATTTTCTTGAAGTGATCTCTAGTCTTTCCTATTCTATTGTTGTCCTCTATTTCTTTGCACTGATTGCTGAGGAAGGCCTTCTTATCTCTCCTTGCTATTCTTTGGAATTCTGCTTTCAAATAAGTATATCTATCCTTTTCTCCCTTGCTTTTCACTCTCTTCTTTTCACAGCTATTTTTAACTCTATTACTTAAGTTAACCCAATGTCATATGATTATATTTAGAATTTATTATATTTTGATAGCAAAGAAATAGCAACATGTGACAATGATTCATACTTTGCATACAGAACACCAGAATTCATGAGGCAGATTCCCTGTATACCTATGAGCATTGTATTAACTTACTAGAACTGCCCTAATAAAGTCCTACACATTGAGGGACTTAAAAAACAAAAATGTACTATCTAGTAGTTATGGAGGCTAGAAGTCTGAGGGCAAGGTGTCTGCAAGGTTGTTTTTTCTGAGGGCTATAAGGGATAATATGTTCTGCACTTTACAGGTTTTCCTGCTAAAATTTGTATGATGTAACAGGTACTGTACCAACAAAATAAATAAATATGGTTAAGAAATCATGTGGGTATTTAAAACAAAAGGAAATTAACTATAAAATTATCCTTTGAGTTTATTTTAGAATGTAGTTTATTTTTCATGAAGAAATAGGCAAGCCTCATAATTTGAGATTTATGCTCCTAATCCTGGAAGCAGGTATCAAACACATAAGAAATTATATAATAAAAAATGGTGAAGGAATCAGTTCAGTTCAGTCACTCAGTCACGTCTGACTCTTTGCAACCCCATGAACCACAGCACACCAGGCTTCCCTGTCCATCACTAACTCCTGTAGTTTACCCAAACTCATGTCCATTGAGTCAGTGATGCCATTCAACCATCGCATCCTCTGTCATCCCCTTCTTCTCCCATCTTCAATGTTTTCCAGAATCAGAGTCTTTTCAAATAAGTCAGTTCTTCGCGTCAGTTGGCCATTGTATTGGAGTTTCAGCTTCAACATCAATCCTTCCAATGATCACTCAGGATTGATGTCCTTTAGGATGAATTGACTGGAACTCTTTGCAGTCCAAGGGACTCTCAAGAGTCTTCTCCAACACCACAGTTCAAAAGCATCGATTCTTCAGTGCTCAGCTTTCTTTATAGTCCAACTCTCACATCCATACATGATTACTGGAAAAACCATAGCTTTGACTAGATGGACCTTTGTTGGCAAAATAATGTCTCTGCTTAAAATGCTGTCTAGGTTGGTCATACCTTTTCTTCCAAGGGGCAAGGGTTTTTTTAATTTCATGACTGCAGTCACCATCTGCAGTGATTTTGGAGCCCCAAAAAATAAAGTCTGACACTGTTTCCACTGTTTCCCCATCCATCTGCCATGAAATGATGGGAGTGGATGCTATAATCTTTGTTTTCTGAATGTTGAGCTTAAGCCAACTTTTTCACTCTCCTTTTCACTTTTATCAAGAGGCTCTTTAGTTCTTCTTCATTTTCTGCCGTAAGAGTGGTGTCAAGGAGTATATTAAGGCTGTATATTGTCAACCTACTAATTTAACTTATATGTAGAAGACATGATGATAAATGCTGGGCTGGGAGAAGAACAAGCTGGAATCAAGATGTCAGGGAGAAATATTAATAACCTCAGATATGCAGCAGAGAAAGCAATGGCACCCCACTCCAGTACTCTTGCCTGGAAAATCCCATGGACGGAGGAGCCTGGTAGGCTGCAGTCCATGGGGTTACTAGAGTAGGACACGACTGAGTGACTTCACTTTCACTTTTCACTTTCATGCATTGGAGAAGGAAATGGCAACCCACCCCATTATTCTTGCCTGGAGAATCCCAGGGACAGGGGAGCCTATTGGGCTGCCATCTCTAGGGTCACACAGAGTTGGACATAGCTGAATCGACTTAGCATCATCACCAGCAACAGCAGCAGATATGCAGATGACACCACCCTTATGGCTGAAGGAATAGGTTTGAAATAAATAATAATTTTGAGTAAAATAATGAATTCAGTAAACTATTTCTAATTAGAAAGTCTAAAACTATTATGCTTGTAAGAAGACATCAGAATAATAACTAGCACTTTTGTGTAAGACTGCCAAAATAAGATTCACCTACATCATCTTTTAAACATCTATTACAAAATTTGTAAGAGTATTTATACATATTAAAATTTATAAAAACCTAAGGTATGTGAGGGTTTTAATAGTTTTAATTTTTATATTCTTATGACTGAGGCAATGATTTATTTATATCCACAAAGAAAGGGTTATTTCTATATCACATCAAAATAATGTGTTTTTTTTTAATACTTGCAAAATGGACCATTACTACATTACTTTGTAGCTATATTTTAATTTTGTATACATAGATCTTGAGTGATTGCTTACAATAACATTCTTCCAAAATTCATTTTTCACTATTTATTGCTGCAGTATAGTTGAATCATTGTTAATAGACTCAAAATCAATAAGATCATTTTTTACTGTTTTCTTAGGAGATATCTGTGGATGTTGAAAGAAACTTTATGATTGTCCAATACTTTTAGAGGTGCTTAAAACAACATTGATGAAAGTGAAAGAGGAGAGTGAAAAAGCTGGCTTAAAGGTCAACATTCAGAAAACTGAGATTATGGCATCTGGTCCCATCACTTCATGGGAAATAGATGGGGAAACAGTGGAAACAGTGTCAGACTTTATTTTGGGGGGCTCTAAAATCACTGCAGATGGTGACTGCAGCCAGGAAATTAAAAGATGCTTACTCCTTGAAAGGAAAGTTATGACCAACCTAGATAGCACATTGAAAAGCAGAGATACTACTTTGCCAAAAAAGGTCTGTCTAGTCAAGGCTATGGTTTTTCCAGTGGTCATGTATGGATATGAGAGTTGGACTGTGAAGAAAGTTGAGTGCTGAAGAACTGATGCTTTTCAACTGTGGTGTTGGAGAAGACTCTTGAGAGTTCCTTGGAATGCAAGGAGTCCATCCTAAAGGAGACCAGTCTTGGGTGTTCATTGGAAGGACTGATGCTGAAGCTGAAACTCCAATACTTTGGCCACCTCATGTGAAGAGTTGACTCATTGGAAAAGACCCTGGGATGGATTGGGGAGGGACTGGGGGCAGGAGGACAAGGGGAGGACAAAGGACGAGATGGCAGGATGGCATCACCGACTCGATGCACATGAGTTTGGGTGAACTCCAGGAGTTGGTGATGGACAGGGAGGCCTGGTGTGCTGCGATTCATAGGGTTGCAAACAGTTGCACACGACTGAGCGACTTAACTGAACTGAAATGAAAACAACATTTTGTTCTAATAAAGGTACAGATTCATCATGGAAAATTAATTTATACCTGTTAATTATGGATAATTCTTATATTTATATAGTTTCTTTAATTTCAAATTTTAAAAGGTCGCAATTGTGGCTAAATCATAAAATTGTATAAAATCACATAGAAACATAGTTTAAAAATCAACTTGGAATAAGAAACTTACTTTGTATCAAATTACTTACATGAAAAGGCCTTCTTGAAGGTGGTAAAAAACAAGTGGATAAAAATGTCTTTTATCAAACTGTCCTCTTTACTTCTTTTAATGAGAGCTATTTTCTGTCTGTTCATGTCTTGTTTTTTAACTGGTTGTCAGTGACATTTTCCTGAATCTCAGGAACATGCATGGAACCATCAGGCTCTCCTCGAACTTTGAAATAAACTGTTGTTTCATATAGCATAAAGCATTCAATAGACTCAGAATACATTAGTGTCTTCAATAATTCTTCAGAAAAATGCCACATTGTTGCAGTCTGTTAATGAAGTACACAAAGGCAAGATGTACACTGATTCCTCTCTGAGACAATCAGAACCACCACCCCCCCCTTTTTTTAACTATCTTTTGCTATTGCTGTTGCTGTTGCTAAGTCACTTCAGTCGTGTCCGACTCTGTGCGACCCCATAGATGGCAGCCTACCAGGCTCCGCAGTCCCTGGGATTCTCCAGGCATTTAGTACTGTTTCCTTATTCCCCTCTTTTTGTTGGAGCTGATTAGCTATTCTGTGACTATCCAACTCTACAGGTCTGAAGCTGACCAGGAGTGGAGAACTTTTGGATGAAGAAGACTTTCTGTTTCTCTTATTTCTTGTTTGTAGGAAATTGCCTTCATTCAGCCTCCCATTCTTTCCTGAGTTCCAAAGAGCAGGTTCAAACAGTTGCTAATTAAGGAAGGAGGGAATGTAGAAAAAATAAAGGAGCAGTCAAGAATCAATGGTGCACTTTTGGGGCAGTTTTCTGGCTCCTCCTCAAGAAATATGCACAGTACCCTTAAGTTATGCAGAACTAAGGCTCACATTCAGGTGACAGATGGTAACTTCAGGCTGAGGGCAAGCTTTCTATAGTACCACCCTGTTACCTCATCACCAATCAATCAGAAAAAAAAAAAATCATATGCCCAAAATGTGCTTATAAAAAACCCCAAAACCATCAAGGAATTCAAGATACTGAGCACAAGTCTCCTGTTCTCCTTGGCTGCCTCTGCAATAAACCCTTCTCTGCTTTAGAATATCTAAACAGACATTTCTCCAAAGGAGACATTGTTGTTTTTGTTTGTGTCCAATTCTTTAGTGACCCTATGGACTATAGCCCACCAAGTTCCTCCATCCATGGATTTCACAGGCAAGAATACTGGAGTGGGTTGCCATCCCCTTCCCCAAGAGTAGACAAACTGATTGCTAAAAAGCACATGAAAAGATGCTCAACATCACTAATTATTAGAGAAATACAAATAAAAACTCAGAATGGCCATTATCAAAAAAATCTACAAACAGTGAGTGCTGGAGAGGATGTGAAGAAAAAGGAACCATCATACACTTGGTGGAACTGTAAACTGGAACTGTCACTATGGAGAACAGTATGGAGTTCCCTAAAAAACCTAAGCACAGAGCTACCATATGATCCAGCAATTCCAAACCTGGGCATATAGCTGATGAAAACCATAATTCAAAAAGATACACACCTCGGTGTTCACTGCTACACTATTTACAATAGCTGAAACATAGAAGCAACACAAATGTTCATCAAGAGAGGAATGAATAAAGAATATCTGATGGAACATTACTCATCCATAAAAAAAGAACAGCTTAATGCTCTTTGCAGCAACATGGATGGAACTAGAAATTGTCAAAATGAGTGAAGTAAGTCAGGCAGAGAAAGAAAAATATCATATGATATTGTTTATATGTAGAATTTTGATAAAGGGTACACATGAACTCATTAACAAAGCAGAAATAGAGTTAAGTTCCACTCAGTCATTCAGTTGTGTCCAACTTGTTGTGACCCCATGGACTGTGCATGTCAGGCCTCCCTGTCCATCACCAACTCCTGGAGCCTGTTCAAACTCATGTCCATTGAGTCAATGATGCCATCCAACCATCTCATCCTCTGTTGTCCCCTTCTCCTCCTGCCTTCAGTCTTTGCCAGCACCAGGGTCTCTTCCAATGAGTCAGTTCTAACTATTGCTTCTTTTTTTTTTTTTTTAACTTTATTTAATTTTTAAACTTTACATAATTGTATTAGTTTTGCCAAATATCAAAATGAATCCACCACAGGTCTTGACCTGCATACAGATTTCTTAAGAGGCAGATCAGGTGGTCTGGCATTCCCATCTCTTGAAGAATTTTCCACAGTTTGTTGTCATTCATACAGTCAAAGGCTTTGGTGTAATCAATAAAGCACAAGTAGATGCATTTCTGGAATTATCTTGCCTTTTCTATGACCCAAAGGATATTGGCAGTTGGCTCTCTGGTTTCTCTGCCTTTTCTAAATCCAGCTTGAACATCAGGAAGTTCATGGTTCACATACTGTTGAAGCCTGGCTTGGAGATTTTGAGCATTACTTTACTAGTGTGTGACACAAGTGCAATTGTGCAGTAGTTTGAACATTCTATGGCATTCCCCTCTTTTGGGATTGGAATGAAAACTGACCTTTTCCACTCCTGTGGCCACTGCTGAGTTTTCCAAATTTGCTGGCATAATGAGGGCAGCACTTTCACAGCATCATCTTTTAGTGTTTGAAATATCTCAACTGGAATTCTATCACCTCCACTAACTTTGTTAGTAGTGATGCTTCCCAGGGCCCACTTGACTTCACATTCCAGGATGTCTGGCTCTAGGTGAGTAACCACACCACTGTAGGTCTGCTTCCTGTATTCTACACACCATCTATTGACACTGGTTTATGGTAAGTGAAGTACAGTGTTTATTGCATGGCATCTAATATGAGGTCAGGTAAGGAGAAGAGACAACTCATGTTCAAAAGATTTGAACTCCTAGATGTATTTAGGGAAGGATTTTTAAAGGCAAGGTGAGAAAGGTCACAGGTTGCATGATCAGCTCCTGTACATCCTTCTGATTTTTTGGTGAGGTAATAGGGTGGTGCTCTAGGAGGTGACGTCATCAAACTCTGGTTTCAACCAGTATGGGGTGGTTTGTGGTCACCATGTAGTTAACTTTTTTTCCACTTGATGGGTATTTCATTATCTGCAAAACAACTCGGAGATGTGGCTCAGAATATTATCTATAGCCCTTAGGTCAAGAACTTTGTTTGTGGCTGCTGCTGCTACTGCTAAGTCGCTTCAGTCGTGTCTGACTCTGTGTGACCCCATAGACGGCAGCACACCAGGCTCCCCCATCACTGAGATTCTCCAGGCAAGAACACTGGCGTGGCTTGCCATTTCCTTCTCCAATACATGAAAGTGAGAAGTGAAAGTGAAGTCACTAAGTCGTGTCCTACTCTTCGAGACCCCATGGACTGCAGCCTACCAGGTCCTCCATCCATGGGATTTTCCAGGCAAGAGTACTGGAGTGGGGTGCCATTGCCTTCTCTGTGTTTGTGGCTAAACTATTATTATTTTTTCTCACTTAACTATTTTCCTTTGTTTCTGTATTTTCTGACTTATCTGGTTAAATTTTCTTTTTGGAACTTGAAGAAGGCCCCGGAAGCTAAAGCTTTCCTATAAATAAGAGTCATGGATATGAAGGGCAGTGTCTATTCTTCAGAAGGTCATCAACAATATTGCCTGTCTTCATGGTTACAAAACATATATATACATATGTTCTTCTATGTTTAAACTTCAAAAACAACAACAAAAAATTATCTTCATTTCCAATTTAGGATGCAACTACCTTTCTAAAATAGAAGATATCTTAACCTCTTCTCAAAATGAGGAGATGCAAAATCCTAACAATCATTAGATCAGTATCTGGAATATGTATAATCTCATTAAATTCAACAACATCTAAACTTCTTGTTACCCAAATACTATATTAAATATTTATTCCTCTACAAAACTTGTATAAAGTAAGAGAAAGTAGAAAGAAGAAGAAAGGATATTTAATACAAATGAAAAACACCAATACTCAAAATTCTCCAAGCCAGGCTTCAGCAATATGTGAACTGTGAACTTCCTGATGTTCAAGCTGGTTTTAGAAAAGGCAAAGGAACCAGAGATCAAATTGCCAACATCTGCTGGATCATGGAAAAATCAAGAGAGTTCCAGAAAAATATCTATTTCTGCTTTATTGACTATGACAAAGCCTTTGACTATGTGGATCACAATAAACTGTGGGAAAATCTGAAAGAGATAGGCATTCCAGACCACCAGACCTGCCCCTTGAGAAATCTGTATGCAGGTCAGGAAGCAATAGTTAGAACTGGACATGGAACAACAGACTGGTTCCAAATAGGAAAAGGAGTACATCAAGGATGTATATTATCACCCTGCTTATTTAACTTCTATGCAGAGTACATCATGAGAAACGCTGGGCTGGAAGAAGCACAAGCTGGAATCAAGATTGCCGGGAGAAATATCAATCACCTCAGATATGCAGATGACACCACCCTTATGGCAGAAAGTGAAGAGGAACTAAAAAGCCTCTTGATGAAAGTGAAAGAGGAGAGTGAAAAAGTTGGGTTAAAACTCAACATTCAGAAAACAAAGATCATGGCATCCAGTCCCAACACTTCATGGGAAATAGATGGGGAAACAGTGGAAACAGTCTCAGATTTTATTTTTGGGGGCTCCAAAATCACTTCAGATGGTGACTGCAGCCATGAAATTAAAAGACGCTTACTCCTTGGAAGGAAACTGAACTGAATGTAAATATGGACAGATGGATTAGATTAGATCAGATCAGATCAGTCGCTCAGTCATGTCCAACTCTTTGCAACCCCATGAATCACAGCAAGCCAGGCCTCCCTGTCCATCAACAACTCCCGGAGTTCACTCAAACTCACATCCATTGAGTCAGTGATGCCATCCAGCCATCTCATCCTCTGTCGTCCCCTTCTCCTCCTGCCCCCAATCCCTCCCAGCATCAGAGTCTTTTCCAGTGAGTCAACTCTTGGCATGAGGTGGCCAAAGTACTGGAGTTTCAGCTTTAGCATCATTCCTTCCAAAGAACACCCAGGGCTGATCTCCTTCAGAATGGACTGGTTGGATCTCCTTGCAGTCCAAGGGACTCTCAAGAGTCTTCTCCAACACCACAGTTCAAAAGCATCAATTCTTCAGCACTCAGCTTTCTTCACAGTCCAACTGTTGCATCCATACATGACCACTGGAAAAATCATAGCCTTGACTAGAGGGACCCTAACAATGTATTCTAATTATACACAATTTGTGGGTTAAGTAGAATGATGTTTTAAGTGGAAGTGCATAGCTGCACATGTTTTAATCTGCCCAGCCAGTTTATGTGTTTTGGTTGGTGTATTTAATCCATTTATATTTAAAATAATTATCTGTATGTATGATCCTACTTCCATTTTCTTAATTGTTTCAGGTTTATTTTGTCTAGGTCTTTTCTTTCTCTTTTTCTGCCTAGATAAGTTACTTTAGTATTTGTTGTAAAGCTGGTATGGTGGTGTTGAATTCTAATTGTTGCTTGTCTGGAAAAAATAAAAATTCTGATTTCTCCATCAAATCTGAATGGAGCCTTGCTGGTTAGAGTATTCTTGGTTGTACATTCTTGCTTTCACTACTTCAACTATATTGTGCCATTTACTTTTGGCTTGTAGAATTTCTCTTGAAAAATCAGCTGATAACCTTTTGGGATTTCCTTGCATTTTATTTGTCATTTTTCCCTTCTTGCTTTTAATATATTATCTTTGTCTTAATGTTTGTCAGTTTGATTACTATGTGTCTTGGTGTGTTCCTCCTTGGGTTTATCCTGCCTGGGACTCTGTGCTTATGCACACTTTGTTGATTATTTCCTTTCCCATGTTAGGGAAGTTTTCATCTATTATCTCTTCAAATATGTTCTTGGGTCCTTTCTCTCTCTTCTACTTGTGAGATCCCTATAACGTGAATGTTGATGTGTTTAATGTTGCCCCAGAGGTCTCTTAGGCTGTCTTCATTTTTGTTGTTGTTGTTTGTTCTTTTTTCTATATTCTGTTTTGAGGCAGTGATTTCTAACATTCTGTCCTCCAGGTGATTTATCCATTTTTCTTCCTCAGTTATTCTGCTACTGATTTCTTCTAGTGTACTATTTACCTATTTGTCTGTTCTTTAATTCTTCCAGGTCTTTGGAAAACATTTCTTGCATATTCTCCATCATTTTCCAGAGATCCTGGATCATCTTCACTATCACTATTCTGAATTATTTTTCTGGAAGTTTGCCTATCTCCATGTCATTTAGTTGTTTTTCTGGGGTTTTATCTTTTCCTTTCATCTTGGAGATAACTCTCTACTTTTTCATTCTGATTAACTTTCTATAATGTGTTTTTTGTTCTAGTTCCTCTGGGATTGTGGTTCTTCTTGCTTCCTCTAACTGCCCTTTGGTGGAGGAGGCTGTCTTCTGTAAGCTTCTGATGGGAGGGACAGTGTAGGGGAAAAAAAAGGGGGAGAGACCTTGCTCTGGTAGACAGGGCCTTGCTAGGTAAAGCTTGAATCCAATTATCTGCTGATATGTGGAGTTGTGCTCCCTCTCTTTTATTTATTTGGCCTGAGGCAACCAAGAGCTGGTGTCTGTGGGCTCTATGGTAGGGTTAATGACAACCACCAATAGGACTTATGCCAAGAGGCATGTTCCAGGACTGTTGCTGCCAATGCCCCTGTCCCTGTGGTGAGCCCCTTCCAACACATGCCTCTAAAGGAGACCCTCAAAAACTAGCAGGCAGGTCTGGTTCAGTCTCCTGTGGGATCACAGCTTCTTTCCTCAGGGTCTTGGTGCATGTAAGATTTGGTTTGTGCTCTCCAAGAGTGGACTATCTGTCTCCCCCAGTACTGTGAAAGTCCTATAATCAAATCCCAATGGCCTTCTAAGTCAGGTCCCTGAGGATTCACAGACTCTTTGTCAGATTCCCAAGCTGGGAAGCCTGACATGGGGCTCAGAACTTTCACTATAGTGAGGAAACTTCTTTGGTATTATTGTTCTCCAGTCTCATGGTAACCCACTTGATAGGAATGGGATTTGATTTTATCATGATTGCACCTCTCTTACTGTCTTGTTGTGGCTTCTTCTTTTTCTTTGGATATGGGGTATCTTTTTTTTTTTTTTGATGAGTTCCAGTGACTTCCTGTCAATCATTCTTCAACAGATAGTTGGGATTTTGGTGCTTTCACAGGAGCAGATGAACACATGACCTTCTACTTTGCCATACTGAACTGGCCGTTTCCCAGTTGCTATAATTTTCTATTAATTCTCACTAGAAATGAGAATAACAAAAGGTGCCTCCTAAATCTCTTTGTTTCTAGACATTGTGCCAGCCACTATTTTTGTGTGCAATCTGATTTCACCTTGTTAATCAAAATTCATCATTCTACCCTACTGACAACACTCTTCTGTCCCTGTTGGTTTTAGTTGCACAAAGAGCACAAAATACCTAGTATAAATGTCATTTATAATTCAACATGTCAACTGTTGTGGAAAAACTTCTCTCTTGGTCAACAAGATTTCCTAATAAGCATCACTCAAAGTAGCAAACATAAAAAGCAAACATTTTACAAATGAGTAAACCCAAGTTTAAAAGACACTTACTCCTTGAAAGGAAAGTTATGACCAACCTACATAGCATATTCAAAAGCAGAGACATTACTTTGCCAACAAAGGTCCATCTAGTCAAGGCTATGGTTTTTCCTGTGGTCATATATGGATGTAAGAGTTGGACTGTGAAGAAGGCTGAGCACCGAAGAATTGATGCTTTTGAACTGTGGTGTTGGAGAAGACTCTTGAGAGTCCCTTGGACTGCAAGGAGATCCAACCAGTCCATTCTAAAGGAGATTACCCTGTGTGTTCTTTGGAAGGAATGATGCTAAAGCTGAAACTCCAGTACTTTGGCCACCTCATGTGAATTGTTGACTCATTGGAAAAGATTCTGATGCTGGGGGGGATTGGGGGCAGGAGGAGAAGGGGATGACAGAGGATGAGATGGCTGGATGGCATCATGGACTTGATGAACGTGAGTTTGAGTAAACTCTGGGAGTTGGTGATGGACAGGGAGGACTGGTGTGCTGCAATTCATGGGGTCGCAAAGAGTCGGACATGACTGAGTGACTGAACTGAACTGAAACCCAAACAGGTATAATGCTGAGAGGAGCTATTTTCATCTCCAACTCATGATTCTCAAAGGCACAAATTCTGTCTATAGGAAAAACATTATTATTTATTGGCCTATAATCAGTACCACAACCTGTGAGGTGAAATTTTGTGCCTTCTTAGTACACTTCCAAATATATTCTTGGAGTCATCTGTAGCTATTCCCTATGTTCAATCACTTCTGAGTAATAGAGGTTTAAGTAAGAAAAATTGAAACTGTGGGGATTAACCCATAGTGAAACCAATCCTATTACTGGGAAATAAGTTATTTGATCAGAGGGGGAAAAAACAAAAACAAAAACAACTGTGTCTAATACCATGACAATGAATAAAACATTCTTGGCATTCATTAATGGTGGTACCAGCAGAAGAATATTTATCTATTTCATTAACACCAAAACTCTGCTGTGTTCTTCCTGGAACAGATGTGATGCAATAACTCACCACTGAGTGGCTGGTTGGTCTCTATAGAGAATGGCGCCATATTAGGGCTCAATATTTGCCTCTGCTGCTGCTGCTGCTGCTAAGTAGCTTCAGTCTTGTCCGACCCTGTGCAACCCCACAGATGGCAGCCCACCAGGCTCTGCTGTCCTTGCTGTTAGAAAATTGGAAATTTAGCAATGTCTGTAGTCAAGTAACTACCCATGTTCTTAAGAGCTAAATAAAATTTTTTAATAATTGTATTTTCATTTCACAATGTATTTTACTTGATTAAGCCAGCTGTTGTTTATTCAACATTATCTTTTCCCCAACTATTCACTCTAACTTCAATAGCTGGAAATATTCATAATAGAAATATGTGATATTCTTTGAGATTTTAGTAACAAATATCTGTTAAAAATTAAAATGTCATTTCAGGAAACAGGGGAGGATAATAATGAGAAGGAGGGGCCTACTTTAGACTCCATGCTGTTTTATAATAATTCAGTTCAGCTCAGTTAAGTCACTCAGTCGTGTCTGACTCTTTGTGACCCCATGAATCACAGCACACCAGGCCTCCCTGTCCATCACCAACTCCTGGAGTTCATCCAAACTCATATGCATCGAGTCGGTGATGCCATCCAGCTATCTCATCTTCTGTCGTCCCCTTCTCCTCCTGCCCCCAATCCCTCCAGCATCAGAGTCTTTTCCAATGAGTCAACTCTTCGCATAAGGTAGCACCCCAGACTGATCTCCTTTAGGATGGACTTGTTGGATCTCCTTGCAGTCCAAGGGACTCTCAAGAGTCTTCTCCAGCACCACAGTTCAAAAGCATCAATTCTT
>NW_011494851.1:147701-148156 GCF_000754665.1 Bison bison bison
TACATGACCACTGGAAAAACCATAGCCTTGACTAGACAGACTTTTGTTGGCAAAGTAATATCTCTACTTTTGAGTATGCTATCTAGGTTGGTCATAACTTTCCTTCCAAGGAGTAAGTGTCTTTTAATTTTATGGCTGCAATCACCATCTGCAGTGATTTTGGAGCCCAGAAAAATAAAGTCTGACATTGTTTCCACTGTTTCCCCATCTGTTTCTCATGAAGTGATGGGACCAAATTCCATGATCTTCGTTTTCTGAATGTTGAGCTTTAAGCCAACTTTTTCACTGTCCCCTTTCACTTTCATCAAGAGGCTTTTTAGTTCCTCTTCACTTTCTGCCATAAGGGTGGTGTCATCTGCATATCTGAGGTGATTGATATTTCTCCCGGCAATCTTGATTCCAGCTTGTGCTTCTTCCAGCCCAGCGTTTCTCATGATGTACTCTGCATAGAAGTT
>NW_011494851.1:148256-148468 GCF_000754665.1 Bison bison bison
GCTTTCTTCACAGTCCAACTCTCTCATCCATACATGACCACTGGAAAAACCATAGCCTTGACTAGACAGACTTTTGTTGGCAAAGTAATATCTCTACTTTTGAGTATGCTATCTAGGTTGGTCATAACTTTCCTTCCAAGGAGTAAGTGTCTTTTAATTTTATGGCTGCAATCACCATCTGCAGTGATTTTGGAGCCCAGAAAAATAAAGTC
>NW_011494851.1:148568-155185 GCF_000754665.1 Bison bison bison
ATTTGATATTTTCTCCCGGCAATCTTGATTCCAGCTTGTGCTTCTTCCAGCCCAGCGTTTTCTCATGATGTACTCTGCATAGAAGTTAAATAAGCAGGGTGACAATATTCAGCCTTGATGTACTCCTTTTCCTATTTGGAACCAGTCTGTTGTTCCATGTCCAGTTCTAACTGTTGCTTCTTGACCTGCATATAGTTTTCTCAAGAGGCAGGTCAGGTGGTCTGGTATTCCGATCTCTTTCAGAGTTTTCCAGAGTTTATTGTGATCCACATAGTCAAAGGCTTTGACACAGTCAATAAAGCAGATATTAATTTAGACTCATTTATTTTCAAAGTAACGATATAACAAATACAGACTAAAAAATCAATGGAAGTAAAACCTTAAACTACACCCTATCAAATTAACCCACCATTATTCATATGGAAAACACTTCTTCATCTCTTATATCTTAATCTTGTGCTACTGCCTACATGAACCATATTTACTTACCCAATCAAGGATATGAGTTTGAGCAAGCTCTGGTAGATGGTGAAGGATAGGAAAGCCTGGTGTACTGCAGTTCATGGGGCTGACAAACTGTCAGGCATGACTGAGTGATTGAACATAATCAGACAGGCATTTATTCATTGTTGCACTCATGTACTCCAGCATTTTTGTTGTTCAGTCGCTAAATCATATCAACTTTTTATGACCCCATGAACTGCATTACACCAGGATTCCCTGACCTTCATTATCTCCTGGAGTCTACTTGAATACATATCCACTGGGTCAGTGATTATATCCAACCATCCCATCTTCTGTCACCACCCTCCCACCCCCCTGCCCCTTCTCTTCTTGCCTTCAAACTTTCCCAGCATCAGGGGTTTTTTCAATGAGTAAACTGTAACAGGTGGCCAAAATATTGGAGTTTCAGCTTTATCATTAGTCCTTCCAATATCTTCAGGATTGATTTCCTTGAGGATTGACTAGTTTGATCTCTTTGCTGTCCAAGGGACTCTCAAGAGTCTTCTTCAGCACCACAATTCAAAAGCATCAATTTTTCAGCTCTCTGCCTTCTTTATGGTCCAACTGTCAAGTCCACATATGACTACTGGAAAAATCATAGCTTTGACTATAAGAATCTTTCCTGGTAAAGTGATCTCTTTTTTTAATATACTCTTTGGATTGGTCATAGTTTTGCTTCTAAGGAGCAGGTGTCTCAATTTCATGGCTGCAGTCCCTGTCCACAGTGATTTTGAAGCCCAAGAAAAGAAACTCTGTCATTGTTTCCACTTTTTTTCCCCTTCTATTTGCCATGAAGTTGTGGGAACAGATGCGTGATCTTAATTTTTTGAATGTTGTTTTATGACAGTTTTTTTTCACTCTCCTCTTTCACCCTCATCAAGAAGCTCTTTAGTTTCTCTTCAATTTCTTCCATTAGAGTGGTATCTTCTGAATATCTGAGGTTGTTGCTACTTTGCCTGCCTATCTTGATTCCAGCTTGTGTTTCATCCAGACCCTCAGTTTCTATGATGTACTCCGCATATAAGTTAAATAAGCAGGGTGACAATACACAGCTTTGTTGAACTCATTTTCCAATTTTGAACCATTCTATTGTTCCTTGTCCTGTTCAAACTGTTGCTTCTTCACCTTATGTAGGTTTCTCAGGAAACAGGAAATGTAGCCTGATATTGCCATCGTTTTAAGAATTGTTTCCAGTTTGTTGTGGTTCACACAGTCAAAGGCTTTAAGATAGTCAATGATGAGATGCATTTTTTTTTTAATTCCATTGTATTCTCTGTGATCCAATGATTCTTGGAAATTTGATCTCTGGTTCCTATGCCTCATCAAAACCCAGCTTGTATATCTTGAAATTTTCAGTTCACATACTTCCGAAGTCTAGCTTGGAGGATTTTGTGCCTTACTTTGCTAGCATGTGAGATGAGTATAATTGTTCAGAATATATTCTTGCATATACTTATGTTTTTAAATGCATTACACTAGTTGTATCTTTATATGTATGTCTACTAAACTAGACCGAAATATGTTTATGAAGGAAGCAAAATGACTGATATATTTCATTAACATTAATATTCATTGAATTAATCCATATCTATACACATCAAATAGATAGAAGTATAATTCACTGCTACTCTCTTTATTATGTATAATATTCTCAAGGAAATTTTCCATAAGTGTTTAAAAAAGAGAACACAAATGGGACACTCGAAAAAAAGCTGACATGTATAAGTAATATTTGTGTAAGTACACACACAAGCACATAAGACTATGTATGAAATGAAAATACTTCAGGTACTTTGACTCTGCCAGTTTCTGTTTGATTTAGACCTCTTTTCCTGAGACCTGTCTCCATTTTCTGTTTTTGGATTTTTACAGTTAATATTTCTAGGTGGTGGTGGCAGTGGTAATGATTCTCCTTCTCTTTCTCCATCTTCCTTTTCCTGTTTTGTTTTACTTCTTTCTCTTTTCCATGATTATGATTGGCACTCAATCAATTTCATTTCTTTGATTATCTGTATCAGATGATATTTTACAATGATAAAGATATTACCTACTGCTCCAATCAATTTTTACTTTCCTTTGTAGGCATCGGCTTAGTTTCACAGTGGTATTCTAAGAGGTAATTTTTAATCAAAATGGCAACGTCTACGAGAAATGGTATTTTTAAGAAGTACTGTCAGTTACCCATTTTGTTCTTGAAATGAATAAACACATGTAAGTAGCAGCTAACACAAATACTTGAGTTCAGATATTATTTCAGATAGCCAGTGGATTGTGATTTACTGCAAATTGGTCTCAAGACACAGTAACACATTTTAGCTATTGTTTTTATTTAATGTTTTTCAGAAGATTTGATATTATATGAATCAAAAGTAGATGGTCAATATTATAGCTTGTACATCTGCTCTCTAGCAATGTATTTTAAATTTAACTTCCTGGTCAGTTTAATAACTCACAGAATTTCTCTTCTTTGCTGTTTATGCTTTATGCATCTTATAGATATCATGGCATATTTCTAGCGGTGATGCATCAGAAAACCAGGGGTGCCTTGTTATGTCATGCAGTGTGACTTTTACATTTTATCAGAAGAACTGGAATATATTTAATGCTTCTTGTTTCAATAGATAGAAATTTATAAGTGTTATATCTCTTGCTTTGGTTTAGTTGCTTTCTCTTAGCTATTTATTGACCTTATGATATTGAACCAATAATGCTGATTTGTTTTCCATTTTATAAGACAGATTGCAGTACCACACACCCATGATCTGAAAAACATAAATAGAACTTCTTTCTTAATAAACACAATTTAAAAAGGACATAACATGACCACTGCTTTTATGACCTGAAATATTCCAGCCTGTACCTAATATCATAAAATGAGTAGTATATTACAATGTAAAAATTAACACCCACAACGCCCAACTTTATACAGCCAACTTGGGAATTCTAGCTCTGCAGGGAATAAATACCCGGTGGTCTTGGACATGTGAAACAAGTTCTGAGTCATTCACTTTTAGAAATGTACATTAAGAAAAAATGGCTCAGTAGATATTTAATATGGTCTATGGAGGTGATCTCTCTTGAATCTGATAACTCATTTTAAAATGCATTCTGTTAGAGTCTTTAAATTAATAATTGGCAAATTAATGTTCTTTTAAGAAATGGAACATGATGACAATGATTAAAAATAGTTCTTCTTTCAGGGTGTGTTGCTTCTCCATATAAAGAGTTAATCACATTACAGTACATTATACAAAATTTTCTTTCTCAGTAATTAAATTCTGAACAAGTATATGACTTCAAACTAAAATCTTACATGAAAATTATGTTGAAATATATGACTTTAGGCCAAATTCTTGGCATACTCTATCCACTCAAGTCCCTGCTAGCTTATGTAGAGGTATAAAAAATGCATCCATTTATTACAAAAGATAACTAGAGGATATTCACCCACAGAAATTAAGTTCCAACAGGTTTCAGGAACACAGTAAGTAGATGGAGAATAGTGTTTCTAAAAAGGGCAGGGGGAGGGCAAAGAAAGTAGAAGTCATAAGATGGCTTCAGCGGAGGCTGCAGCCTCTCTTGTAAACACAGATAGGAGCACTAAAAAGCCAGAATATCAGAGATTGTGGTTGATCACCTGATGAAAGAGACTCATTAATAAAAGAGAAAGACCAAGCTGGTCTCACTTTCTCTCTCTTCTTCTCTCTCTTTCTTTCTCTCCCTGAAACCTTGCTATGTGGTCTCAGGTATGCTATGTAATTTTCAGGTCATATAAGTAATACATCTTTATTTTGTTTCAATGTTTCATGATAGTTATTGCTGAAGGGTGTCTTGCAATCATAATAAGAACCACAAGGGCCAGTCCACTCACAACACTTGTTATTAATAAGCTGAAGCCAGCAGAAAACAAAGGCACATTCATTAATCTCATAATTCAAAAAAAAATAATGTTAAATGAAATCCCATCCAATAAATAAATCAATTTAGGTGTAATTGCCTTCATTATGCAAACAAGCTCCAGTTTATTGACCTCATTTTTCACCAAATACCTTACTTAGCTCCCTCTCTTCTTTTACTACTAGGGTAGATGAATAGCCTGAATTTAATAGCCTGTTCGTTAGTTCCCCACACAACCTGCCCCTCTAACCCTTTAATTACCAGCCATCTTTCTTTTAGTTATTAGTTATTTAGTTATTCAACTGAATCATCTCTCTAATGTCACCAACCAAAAATGTATATCCTATTTCCGCTATCTCAATTTCTGAAACCCTGTAAGTGTATCGTTATGAACATATAAGAAGAGAGTAATTTAAACTGTATGAATTAAGATAGTCTTTTTGGAAATTAAATTCAGCTCTAAAACATTTTGCTATTATTGTTGTTCTGAAAATCTCAAACCAAAAGTATAAAAAAGGATCTAAGATGTTATAATATTTTGATAGGTAAAACACTATACTGAGGAAAATCCATTGGTGACAATTTGTCTTAAGAATTCATTTATGTAACAATTATGTTGAGGTCCCTCTATGTTTGTAAACTAGATACTCCTGTGTGTTCTCATTTTTCCTAATTTTATTGACACACCATGAAGTTTCATCTTTGTGTATGAAATCCTTAATCAGGCTAAACAGGGACAAAACCCTGTTGTAGCTTTTCCCTGACTTCATGTTACTCATATTAAACAGAAAATTCTTTACATGCTCTACAAAATTGCTGCAATTTCCCACCTTTGTAGTTTATTTACATCAATATAGTCCTTAATCTTTGTGCACCGTGTGAATTTTCCTTCCAGGTATCTAAGAATATAATTAGAAATTCCTGCCAAGGCTTCTTCCTCTTTCCTCTAACATGGCTAAGTGAATTTGGGAAAACCATAAAAACATCAACTATCACTGGCATCACAACAAGGGTACATACTATAAGAAAGACTTAAAAAAAAAAGAAAGAAAGAAAGATAAAGAAGGACTAATCACCATTGATACTGAACTTCATGACCTGATTGAGGAGAGTTTACCAGGTTTCTCCATGATGAAGTTAGTCTACACGAGTCCACATGTGAGGAGTGGGAAATAGTAATCCTTTATGTTGTGGTGGAGTATCTTCATGAATCATTTGAAATTCTTCTGCAAGAGAGACTTGTCTCTTCCCCCTGAATTATTCATTTACTAAATCATTAATTCATATCAACATGGACTCTGGGATATTGCTTTTATACTATGGTTCATAATTTAACACTTCATTAATTTTGTTCCTAATACAGAGAGGACAGAAATGGTATGGACCTAACAGAAGCAGAAGATATTAAGAAGAGATGGCAAGAATACACAGAAGAACTGTACAAAAAAGATCTTCACGACCCAGGTAATCACAATGGTGTGATCCCTGACCTAGAGCCAGACATCCTGGAATGTGAAGTCAAGTGGGCCTTAGAAAGCATCACTACAAAGAGGTGATGGAATTCCAGTTGAGCTATTCCAAATCCTGAAAGATGATGCTGTGAAAGTGCTGCACTCAATATGCCAGCAAATTTGGAAAAGTCAGCAGTGGCCACAGGACTGGAAAAGGTCAGTTTTCATTCCAATCCCAAAGAAAGGCAATGCCAAAGAATGCTCAAACTACTGCTCCATTGCACTCATCTCACAGGCTAGTAAAGCAATGCTCAAAATTCTCCAAGCCAGGCTTCAGCAATATGTGAACTGTGAACTTCATGATGTCCAAGCTGGTTTTAGAAAGGGCAAAGGAACCAGAGATCAAATTGCCAACATCTGCTGGATCATGGAAAAAGCAAGAGAGCTCCAGAAAAACATGTATTTCTGCTTTATTGACCATGCCAAAGCCTTTGACTGTGTGGATCACAATAAACTGTGGAAAATTCTGAAAGAGAGGGGAATACCAGATCACCTGATACGCCTCTTGATAAATTTGTATGCAGGTCAGGAAGCAACAGTTAGAACTGGACATGGAACAACAGACTGGTTCCAAATAGGAAAAGGAGTACATCAAGGCTGTATATTGTCACCCTGATTATTTAACTTATATGCAGAGTACATCATGAGAAACGCTGGGCTGGAAGAAGCACAAGCTGGAATCAAGATTGCCGGGAGAAATATCTG
>NW_011494851.1:155285-174064 GCF_000754665.1 Bison bison bison
TACATCATGAGAAACGCTGGGCTGGAAGAAGCACAAGCTGGAATCAAGATTGCCGGGAGAAATATCAATCACCTCAGATATGCAGATGACACCACCCTTATGGCAGAAAGTGAAGAGGAACTAAAAAGCCTCTTGATGAAAGTGAAAGAGGAGAGTGAAAAAGTTGGCTTAAAGCTCAACATTCAATAAACGAAGATCATGGCATCCAGTCCCATCACTTCATGGAAAATAGAAGGGTAAACAGTGGAAACAGTGTTAGATTTATTTTTGGGGGCTTCAAAATCACTGTAGATGGAGACTGCAGCCATGAAATTAAAAGACGCTTACTCCTTGGAAGGAAAGTTATGACCAACCTAGATAGCATATTCAAAAGTAGAGACATTACTTTGCCAACAAAGGTCGTCTAGTCAAGGCCATGGTTTTTCCTGTGGTTATGTATGGATGTGAGAGCTGGACTGTGAAGAAGGCTGAGTGCCGAAGACTTGATGCTTTTGGACTGTGGTGTTGGAGAAGACTCTTGAGAGTCCCTTGGACTGCAAGGAGATCCAACCAGTCCATTCTGAAGGAGATCAGCCCTGGGATTTCTTTGGAAGGAATGATGCTAAGGCTGAAACTCCAGTACTTTGGGCACGTCATTCGAAGAGTTGACTCATTGGAAAAGACTCTGATGCTGGGAGGGATTGGGGGCAGGAGGAGAAGGGGACGACAGAGGATGAGATGGCTGGATGTTATCACTGACTCGATGGACGTCAGTCTGGGTGAACTTCAGGAGTTGGTGATGGACAGGGAGGCCTGGCGTGCTGTGATTCATGGGGTCGCAAAGAATTGGACATGACTGAGTGACTGAACTGAACTGAACTAAAAACAGATACAGCCGTTCAGTTCAGTCGCTCAGTCATGTCTGACTTTTTGCAACCCCATGAATTGTAGCAGGCCAGGCCTCCCTGTCCATCACCAACTCCAGGAGTTCACTCAGACTCATGTCCATCGAGTCAGTGATGCCATACATCCATCTCATCCTCTGTCGTCCCTTTCTCCTCCTGCTCCCAGTTCCCTCCCAGCATCAGAGTCTTTTCCAATGAGTCAACTCTTGGCATGAGGTGGCCAAAGTACTGGAGTTTCAGCTTCTGCATCATTCCTTCCAAAGAAATCCCAGGGCTGATCTCCTTCAGAATGGACTGGTTGGATCTCCTTGCAGTCCAAGGGACTCTCAAGAGTCTTCTCCAACACCACAGTTCAAAAACATCAATTCTTCGGTGCTCAGTTTTCTTCACAGTCCAACTCTCACATCGATACATGACCATAGGAAAAACCATAGCCTTGACTAGATGGACCTTTTTTGGCAAAGTAATGTCTCTGCTTTTGAATATGCTATCTAGGTTGGTCATAACTTTCCTTCCAAGGAGTCAGCGTCTTTTAATTTCATGGCTGCAACCACCATCTGCAGTGATTTTGGAGCCCCCAAAAATAAAATCTGACACTGTTTCCCCATCTATTTCCCATGAAGTGATACAGCCATTAGGAATACCTTAATTTCCCCTTATGTCCCTTTGACATAATCCCTCCATTCAAGGTTTCCCCCCCACCTTTTTAAAAATATTTGAAGCAAATCCATATTTTCCAGACTGCCAGGATTTGTCAGTAGAAATATCAATAACCTCAGAAATGCATATGACATGACCCTCATGGCATAAAGCAGAGAGGAACTGAAGAGCCTCTTAATCAAAGTGAAAGAGGAGAGTGAGAAAGCTGGCTTAAAACTCAACATTCAAAATACTAATATCATGGGATTGGGTCCCATATTTTTGTGGCAAATAGATGGGGAAACAATGAAACAGTGACAGACTTTTTTTTTGGGGGGGTGCTCCAAAATCACTGCAGATGGTGACTGCATCCATGAAATTAAAAGACACTTGTTCCACGGAAGAAAAGCTATGACCAATCTAGATAGCATATTCAATACCAGAGACATTATTTTGTCAACAAAGTTCCGTCTAGTCAAAGCTATGGTTTTTCCAGTAGTCATGTATGGATGTGAGCTGAACCATAAAGAAAGCTGAGTGCTGAAAAATGGATGCTTTTGAATTGTGCTGTTGGAGAAGACTGTTGAGAGTCCATTGGATTGCAAGGAGAGCAAACCAGTCAACCCTAAAGGTAATCAGTCCTGAATATTCATTGTAAAGACTGATGCTGTAACTGAAACTCCAATTCTTTGACCTGATGGGGAGAACTGACTCACTAGAAAAGACCCTAATGATGGGAAAGATTGAAGGCAGGAGGATAAGGGGATAACAGAGGATGAGATGGTTGGGTGGCATCACCAACTCGACAGACATGAGATTGAGCAATTCTGGGAGTTGGTGATGGGCAGGGAAGCCTGGCATGCTGCAGTCCATGGGATCACAAAAAGTCAGACACACCTGAGGACTGAACTGATGTTTTACAGCCTAAACAATGTCCCAGACTCATACAAAGTACTCCTGCTGTAGCCCTAGAATCATCAACTTCTTAAAACGACAACAACAACAACAACAACAAATGGTTCTCTTTATTGGGAAATGATATTAGAAATGAAGATTCAAGAGCCAGTGTGATTATTTCATTTGTGATATTAGCAATGTGTGTCTTCTGTCTTTTATTTCTGGTTATCCTAGATAGAGATTTCTCTATTTTCTTAAACATTTCAAAGAAACAATTTTAGATTTACTGATTGTTTTTTGTTTTTTATTTCATTTATTTATTCTCTAGTTTTTGCTGTTTACTTTTAATCTGCTTTTTGTTGTTCAGTTGATAAATCATGTCTGACTCTTTGTGATCCCATGCACTGCACCAAGGACAGGGTCCTCTGTCCTCCACTCTCTTCCAAAGTTTGCTCAAATTCAAGCCCATTGATTTGGTGGTGTTATCTAGGCATCTCATCCTCTCCTGCCCCTTCTCCTATTGCTTTCAGTCTTTTCAAGTATCAGATTCTTTTCCAATGAGTAAGTTTTTCCCATCAGGTGCCCAAAGTACTGGAGCTTCAAATTTAGCATCAGTTCTTCCAGTGAATATTCAGGATTGATTTCCTTTAGGACTGACTGCTTTGATTTCCTTGCAGGCCTAGGGACTCTCAAGAGTCTTCACCAACATCACAGTTCAAAATCATCAATTATTTGGTGCTCAGATTTCTTTATAGTCCAACTCTCACATCCATACATGACTACTGGATAAACCATACATTTGACTATATGGACATTTGTTGGCAAAGTGATAGCTCTGCTTTTTAATATGCTATCTAGGTTTGCCATAGCTTCCTTCAAAGGTGCAAGTGTCTTTTAACTTCATAGCTGCAGTCACTGTCTGCAGTGATTTTGGAGCCCAAGAAAAGAAAATCTGTCACTACTTCCACTTTTCCCCCATCTATTTGCCATGAAGTGATACAACCAGATGTGGTGATCTTAGATTTGTGAATGTTGTGTTTTAAGCCAACTTTTTCATTCTCTTCTTTCACCCTCAACAAGAGGCTTTTTAATTTCCATCACTTTCTGCCATAAGGGTGGTGTCATCTGCATATCTTAAGGTTTTTGGTAGTTCTCTCAGAATTTTTTAAAATAATTTAATTAATTAATTTATTTTTATTTTTGGTTGTGCAGGGTCTTTGTTGCTATTTGGACTTTTCTCTCATTGTGGCAAGCAGGGGCTACACTCTACTTGCAGTGCATGGGCTTCTCATTGTGGTGGTTTCTGTTGCAGAGCACTGGACCCCAGAGCACACAGGCTTTAGTAGTTGAGGCCTGTGGGCTTAATAGTTGTGGTTCCTGGACTCTGGAGCACAGGCTCAATAGTTGTGGCACACAAACTGAATTGCTCTGTGGCATGTGGGATCTTCATGGACCAGGGATCAAACCTGTGTCTCCTGCATTGGCAAGCAAATTGTTTATCACTCAGCCAGCAAGAAAGCATTCTCCTAGCAATCTTAACTACAGATTGTGATTCATCAAGCCTGGCACTTTCATTATGTATTCTTCATAGAAGTTAAATGAGCAGGGTGATAATATACAGCCTTGATGTACTCCTTTCCCAGTTTGGAACCAGTCAGTTATTCATGTCCAATTCTAACTATTGCTTCTGGACCAGAATACGGTTTTCTCAGGAGACAGGTAAGGTGGTCTAGTATTTCCATCTCTTTAAGAATTTTCCACAGTTTGTTGTGATCCGTGCAGGCTTTAGTGTAGTCAATGAAACAGAAGTAAACATTTTTCTGGAACTCCCTTGCTTTCTCCATGATTCAACAACTGTTGGCAATTTGATCTCTCTCTGGTTCCGTTGCCTTTTCTAAATCCAGTTTGTACATCTGGAAGTTCATAGTGCACATACTGCTGAAGCACATCTTGATGGGTTTTGAGCATAAACTTTCTAGCATATGAAATGAGCACAATTGTACAGTAGTCTGAACATTCTTTGGCATTGTCCTTTTTTGGAATGAAAACTGACCTTTTCCAGTCCTGTGGTCACTGTTGGGTTTTTTAATTTGACAACATATTGACTACAGCCCTTTAGCAGCAGCATCATTTAGGACTTCCATCATCTCCACTAGCTTAAGGTGCACTTGACTTCACACTCCAGGATGTCCAGCTCTAGCTGATTTGCAACACCATCTGTTATCTGAGTCATTAAGACCTTTCTTGTATAGTTCTTCTGTGTAGTCTTGCTACATCTTAATGTCTTCTGCTTCTCTTCAGCCTTCATCATTTCCATTTTTTATTGTGCCTATCCTTGCATAAAATGTTTCTTTGATATCTCCGATTTTCTTGAAGTGGTCTCTAGTCTTTTCCATTCTGTTGTTTTCCTCTATTTCTGAATTCTGCTTCCTCTAAAGTTAATACAGTTAACCCAGGTTTCTTTTGATTAACATGGTATAAGTGTCTTTGCCACTTCACTATTAACCTTTCAGTGTCTCTACAAATAAAGTGGTTTCTTATAGACAAAATATAGCTGTGCTTTGTATTTTCATACATTCTTTAAAACTCTGTATTTTAAAAAGTATATTTAAGCCATTTATACACAAAGTGTTTATTGTTATAGTTGGATTATTGTTTATCATGCTTGTATTGTACTATTTTCTATTTTACTACACTTGCTCTTTTCTCAACTTTTTCAGATTTTTTGCCTCCTCAGTTTTTGTTGTTGTTGTTGTTTTTAACTTACTTTTTAATTGGAGGATAACTACTTTACAATATTGTGTTGGCTTCTGCCATATATCAACATGAAGTAGCCATAGCTATACATATGTCCCCTCCCTCTTGAACCTCCCTCCTATTCTGTCCCACTCCATCCCATCCCTTTTTGTTGTCACAGAACAACCAGTTTAAGTTCCCTGCATCATACAGCAAATCCCCACTGGCTATCTATTTTACACGTGGTAATGTAAATGTTTCAAAACTACTACAGGGATTTATTATAAGAAAAGTGCTCTGCAATTGTGAAGGCTGAGAATTTAAAAATCTGCAGTCAGCAAGCTGTAGACCCAAGAATGCCAATTGTAAGTTCCAGTCCAATTCCAAGGCCAAAGCAGGACAAATTAATGTCTCAGCTCAAAGACTGTCAGAAAGAAAAGGAATAACCTTTCTTTTTAATACTTTTATTGTGGAGTACTTTTAGGGTTACAGTAAAATTAAAAGGAAAGGAAAATATTTGCCTTACACCCTGCCATCACACATACACAGTCTCCCACATTATCAACATCACTCAGCAGAATGGAGTGATTAACCAAGGATTAACCTACAGTGACCAATAATAACTCAAAGGCCATAGTTTATTTTAGGATCACTCTTCATTCTGTACTTTCTATATGTTCAGAAAATTTTAAAACATATTCATTATAATATCATGAAAGTATTTTAAAAAGCCACTGTGCTCTGCCTATACATCCTGACTGCCATCCCCAACGCCTTGACAACCACTAATCTTTATGTTACCTCCATAGTTTTGCCTTTTACAGAATATCATTAGTTGAAATTACACAGTTTTTGCCTTTTCAGACTGGTTTCTTTCACTGAGTAGATTAATATTTTATTTAACACTAAGACACATGTGCAGGCTTCAGAAGTATGTGAACTGAGAACTTACAGATGCACAAGCTGGGTTTCAAAGAAGCAGAGGAACCAGAGATTAAATAGCCAACAGTCTTTGGATAATGGAGAAAGCAAGGAAATTCCAGAAAAACATGTGCTTCATTAACTACTCTAAAGCCTTTGACTATGTGGATCACACAAAATGAGGAAAATTCTTAAAGACTGAGAAACCTGTATGCGGGTCCAGAAGCAACAGTTAGAACCGAACACAGAAGAAGTGACTAGTTCAAAATCAGGAAAGGATATGACAAGGTTATCTACTGTCATCCTGCTTATTTATCTTCTGTGCAGGGTACATCATGAGAAATGATGGTCTGGATGAATCATAAGCTGGAATCAAGATTGCTGGGAGAAATATCACCAACCTCAAATAATGCAGATGATACTGAGAGGGTAACAGGCAGGAAGGCCAGGGGTCTCCAAATGGAGGAAATAGGCTTCAAGTGTCAGACATTTTTTTTTTTTTGTCTCTCTCTTAAGTGGCAGGAGGAAACAAAGTTAGATTTTCCCCCTTCTCTATACAAATTTAAAAAGACGTTTCTCTTAAAATTCTGTGTTGCCATGATGACACCTGGCTCCACTGAACTTAACTTTTCTCAAACCTTGAGCTAACCAGTGCGTTTTTCTTATGGAAATGTTTGTCTTAAGCTATGTTAATGAACTATGTATTTACCCTAGACTCTGTCTTTTTTCAAGTCTGCCCTGCTTAAGACTTGATAAGGGCTCAACAAACCTGAATGTTTTACTCATACATTGTTCTCCTAATCTATATTAATGAAACTATATATTTTCTTGGAATCCTCCCTTTCTTCAAGATTCATGTCAATCGTTTTATGGCCCTGGATGACTCACCTGGTGCCAATGTTATCTCAAAAGCTTGTGGATGAGGGGCTTGGTGCTACTCTGAGTTTTGAGACATATCCTTTCTCTAATTAACAGCTTGCTGATAGGTATAAAACATACGGCTAAAGGCTAGCAGGGGGGCACTCTTTCTGCCCCTTTCTAATGTCTATGCCAGAAATTTTCTATATATCTTTTATACTTTAATAAAACTTTACTACACGAAAGCTCTGAGTGATCAAGGCTTGTCACTAGCCCCTGATTGAATTCTTATCTAGAGGCAAAGAATCCTGGCATCTTTTGTGGTTCAGTAACAACATTTCAATACCACCCTAATGACAGAAAGTGAAAAGAAACTAAAGAGAAACTAAAGATCTGGATGGTCAATATCAAAATCAGATTGATTATATTCTTTGCAGCCAAAAATTGAGAAGTTCTAAACAGTCACCAAAAACAAGACCTGGAGTTGACTGTGGTTCAGATCATGAACTCCTTATTGCCAAATTCAGACTTAAATTGAAGAAAGTATGGAAATCCACTAGACAATCCAGGTATGATCTAAATCAAATTGCTTAGGATTATATAGTGGAAGTGAGAAATAGATTTGTTAGGTAGTTAGAATAGGAAACAGGAGTCCAAAATAACTGTGGCTAAAAAACAAAGAAGGGAAAAGCCCATGAAAATAGAACAAAGGAAGATCAAAAGAAGGTCCAAGGACCGAAGTGAAGACCTCAGGTAGAACAAACAGCACTCCTGGCTGGCCCAATTTACATAGGGCAGGCCCAGGGGGAGAAAAAAAAAATAAAAAGAGGAGCCAAAGGGCAGGGGGGCTCTCTCTGTCCTACGTGCTGATGCTCTTCCCCACTCTCTTCTCTTCACGTTGGCATGCCCTCACACCTCGAGGATGTATTTTCCTGTTATTTTCTAAATAAAATAGATCTGTAACATGGAGCTGTAACACTTATCTGTCTAAGAGCTATAACATGGTCTGTCCAAGACCCAAGAGCTGTGACACACCGAAGGCTTTAATGTCCGTCACTCCAAATCTTTGTTGTGAGGAGACAGAACCAAGGAGAATACTTGCTTGACGGATTCAAGGATTAGATCCGATAGACATAGTGCCTGAAGAACTATAGAAAGGGGTTTGTGACATTGTACAGGAAGCAGTGTTCAAGAACATCCCAAAGAAAAAGAAATGCAAAAAGACAAAATGGTTATCTGAGGAGGCCTTACAAATAGCTGAGAAAAGAAGAGAAGCAAAAGGCAAAGGAGAAAAGGAAATATATATCCATTTGAATGTAGAGTTACAAAGACTAGCAAGGAAAGATAAGAAAGGCTTCCTCAGTGATCAATGAAAAGAAATAGAGGAAAATAATAGATTGGGAAAGACTAGAGATCTTTTAAAGAAAATTAGTGATACCAAGGGAACATTGCATGCAAATATGGGCACAATAAAGGACAGAGATGGTATGGACCTAACAGTAGCAGAAGATTTTAAGAAGAGGTGGCAAGAATACACAGAAGAGCTATATAAAAAAGATCTTCATGACCCAGATAACCATGATGGTGTGATCACTCACCTAGAGCCAGACATCCTGGAATGGGAAGCCAAGTGGGCCTTAGGAAGTATCACTACGAACAAAGTTAGTGGAGGTGATGGAATTCCAGTTGAGCTATTTCAAATCCTAAAGCATGATGCTGTGAAAGTGCTGGACTCAATATGCAAGCAAATTTGGAAAACTCAGCAGTAGCTGCAAGACTGGAAAAGGTCAGCTTTCATTCCAATCCCAAAGAAAGGCAATGCCAAAGAATGTTCAAACTCTTGCACAATTGCCCTCATCTCACATGCTAGCAAAGTAATGCTCAAGATTCTCCAAGACAGGCTTCAACAGTACGTGAACTTTGAACTTTCAGATGTTCAAGATGGATTTAGGAAAGGCATTGGAACCAGAAACCAAATTGTCCCTGCATCTGTTGGATCATCGAAAAGGCAAGAGAATTCCAGAAAAAAAAATCTACTTCTGCTTTATTGGCTATGCCAAAACCTTTGACTGTGTGGATCACAAAAAAACTGGAAAATCCCTCAAGGGATGGGAATACCAGACCATCTTACATGCCTCCTGAGAAACCTGTATGCAAGCCAAGAAGCAACAGTTAGAACTGGTCATGTAAAAACAGACTGTTTCCAAATTGGGAAAGGAGTACATCAATGCTGGATATAGTCATCCTGCTTATTTAACTTATATGCAGTGTACATCATGCAAAATACAAGGCTGAATGAAGCACAAGCTGGAATTTTCTGGGAGAAATACCAATAATCTCAGATACACAGATGACACCACCCTACCGCAGAAGATGAGGAGGAACTGAAGAGCCTCTTGATGAAAGTGAAAGAGGAGAATGAAAAAGTTGGCTTAAAGCTCAACATTCAGAGCACTAAGATCATGGCATCTGGTCCCATCACTTCATGGCAAACAGATGGGGAAACAATGGAAACAGTGAGAGACTTTATTTTGGGGGGCTCCAAAATCACTTTAGATGGTGATTGCAGCCATGTAATTAGAAGACACTTGCTCCTTGGAAGATAAGCTCTAATCAACCTCGACAGCATATTATTTTGCCATAATGTCTCGACAGAGACATTATTTTGCCAAAAAAGGTCCATCTACTCAAAGCTATGTTTTTTCCAATAGTCAAGTCTGGGATGTGAGTTGGACCATAAAAAAAGCTGAGCACCGAAGAATTGATGCTTTTGCACTGTGGTGTTGGAGAAGACTCTTGAGAGTCCCTTGGACTGCAAGGAGATCAAACCAGTCAATCCTACAGGCAATCAGTCCTGAATATTCTTTGAAAAGACTGATGCTGAATCTGAAACTCTAATACGTTGGCCACCTGATGCGAAGTACTGATTCATAGTCAAGCTAGGTGTTTTCCAGTAGTCATATTTTCTCACCATCACCTGAATGAAGGAAAGATAACATGGTAAACCATATATAAATTCTTAAATATCCTACCAGAAAGGAAAGGAGTCATTTTCACTCAGGACATATGACCTGAAGAAAGTCACATGACCAAGCTTAATTTAAAAGGAAGAGGGAAATTTTATTCCCATCCCATTCCAGAAAGGGTAAGACAGATTACTGTGAATAAATCCAGGTATACCACTGATACTACATTTTGTTGGACACAAGTTACACCTGCTTGATCATTCAATAAAGTTGAATATGTTGAATGACACCTTTCTTGTTTTTTAATTTATACATGAGATAATATATTAAGACATTTATACATTCCACTAAGCACCCAGATATTATCTGCTAAGAAACTACATACACATCATTCATTTAAAGAAAAACACAACTATGTTTAAATTGTCATTGATAATAGCAAGAGACCATTATTTGTCAAAACGTAATACATTAATTTCTCATCCTGTTTAAAATTCATGAAGCCATATTCAGATAGACAAATGCTTATTAATTTCTAAATTGCTTTACTGACTCTAATGACAAAAATGCAGAGCTTGTAGGATGCAATACAATTATAATTAAAGTGAATTTTCTACTGCTTATTTAGTTCAACAGATATTTTTGAGTAGTTTTACATCCTGCAGATTTGCTTTTTCATATTACATTGGATTACTAAAGGTAATTTTGCTTAAATAAACATATTTCTCAAGAAAGGGTGCCTTTAGTTAATTATAATACCACATTATATCAAGTAAACAGGATTCTCTATAGTCTACTGGATAGTCATACTTTGAGTTACTGGGGAAAAATGATAGAATTATAAAACTACCCCTTTATGCATGTAGAGGATATATTCATATCCTTTGCTATATGATTTTGAGTTTCCTCAAACCACATGATAATGTCTACATCCCCACTTCCTAAATCTGGGTTGAATTGTCTTGTGTTATCTGACTGAATGCATCATAATTTAAACAGTACCATATTGGAACCTGAAAAGACAAAGAAGCCTTGTGTTCCTTAGCTCTTCCTCTTTTAGTAATCTATATAGAATGAAGACAAACCCAGCCTAATCTGCTAGTAGATGAAAGATCACATAAAGTAGGGCTGTATCAACCTGGCCAAATTCCCTAAATCAGCCAGCCTATACTACCAGACTATAGCCACCTCTCCAGCTGACCACACATATGTGAGAAAGCCAAGTTAAAATAGACTGATTTTGGCCTGCAACAGAAAAGTCATCCAGCTAATGCATAAACTTCTGGACACAAATAAATAAATAAATATTTTTTGCTGAAATGCCACTGAGTTTTTTGTGATTATTTGATGTTTGGCATTAAATTGTGGTCATAAATAACTCACACAAGCTTACATGCTTATGAGAATTTAGCTTTTGAAATTTTTTTGTGTCAGTTAATGCATACATGCAGGTACATTATAGCTCTATGTACTTTCCTTTCAGTGAAATTATTTTTATTAAAATAGGTGCTTAAATAGATCAAAGTTTCATGACCTTGAAATACACAGTGTTACGAACAGCATAGATTTAGGAAGGAGTGATGGCTTTATTATATTATTACCTGAATCTTTATTTATGTTTTGTTTTGCTTTTCAGCAACTGATTTTATTAAATTGGATAAAATGACTTTATTCCATGGTATTTTTATTAGCTCTTGCAAGTGTTATTTAGAATGATTTCTTTTTAACTGATTTGAGTTCTGTTTGTAAAAGAATGAACAGAATCATAGAAAAATATAAATGGGGAGATCAAAGGAAGCAGCAATTCCATTCCAGGCTCAAATAATTTTAAGGGTAGTACATATTTAAATCCTAAAATTTATTGATGTTTCTCACTCTACTAAAAGCTCAAATGATATTGTTGAACACTTGACTTCATAAGTAAAGAATAAATAAATTTCAAAGATGTTCATATCTTATAGCTGAGCTGATACAGATTTTCAAAATTGTTACTACTCAGTTACAATTAACTTAATTATAGTAATTGTCCCTGATATTAATTAAATGCTTAGTGTATGAAAGCACATTCTAAATGTGTTATAGGCATATGTTTGTTAAAAGTGGACTATTTATAATTAAAAAGCAAAAGAAAAGAAAGATAAAGTAATACAAGATGTTTACTGGCACATGGAATTTAAATTAGGTCAGAAATGGACAAGAGGCATTGAGAAAAAAGTGGATACCAGAGTAATTTGAACGTTCAAATTGAGTTAATTGTGCAAATAGATGGGGAAACAGTGGAAACAGTGGCTGAATTTATTTTTCTTGGCTCCAAAATCACTGCAGATGGTGATTGCAGCCATGAAATTAAAAGATGCTTGCTCCTTGGAAGGAAAGTTATGACTAACCTAGACAGCACATTTGGAGAAGGCAATGGCACCCCACTCTAGTACTTTTGCCTGGAAAATCCCATGGACGGAGAAGCCTGGTAGGCTGCAGTCCATGGGGTCGATAGAGTCAGACACGACTGAGCGACTTCACTTTAACTTTTCACTTTCATGCATTGGAGAAGGAAATGGCAACCCACTCCAGTGTTCTTGCCTGGAGAATCCCAGGGACAGGGAAGCCTGGTGGGCTGCTGTCTATGGGGTCGCACAGAGTCGGACACGACTGAAGCAACTTAGCAGTAGCAGCAGCAGCAGACAGCATATTAAAAAGCAGAGACATTACTTTGCCAACAAAGGTCCATCTAGTCAATCAAGGCTATGGTTTTCCCATGGTCATGTATGGATTTGAGAGTTAGACCATAAAGAAAGCTGAGTGCCGAAGAATTGATGCTTTTGCACTGTGGTGTTGGAGAAGACTTTTGAGAGTCCCTTGGACTGCAAGGAGATCCAACCAGTCCATCCTAATGGTGATCAGTCCTGAGTGCTCATTGGAGGAACTGATGTTGAAGCTGAAACTCCAATACTTTGGCCACCTGATGCGAAGAGCTTACTCATTTGCAAAGACCCTGATGCTGGGAAAGATTGAAGGCAGGAGGAGAAGGGGACAACAGAGCATGAGATGGTTGGATGGCATCACCGACTCAGTAGACATGGGTCTGGTTGAATTCTGGGAGTTGGTGATGGACAGAGCAGCCTGGCGTGCTGCGGTTCATGGAGTCGCAAAGAGTGGGACACAACTGAGTGACTGAACTGAACTGAACTGAACTGAATCCTGCTAAAAGAGTTGCTATCACCTATTAATGATCCAACAAACTTATACAGAGTAGAGGAGGGGAACTTCTAAAAATTAAATATTTTAAAAAGAAAAATTATATATACTTAATGCAAATGCATTTTCTGTTTAATTCCTTTGGTAACTTCATATATTAAACTTTTTTGTGATTTTTGTTCTTTCAATTTGCAGATGAGGAGATTAAGTGAGATAGGATTGGATACTGATATGTTTAATTCTAGAGATAATCCTAAAGATTATCCTCAATGAAATTTTAAGCTTTTATGGTCTAGTTTTGTATTTCTGCCTTTACAATGGAATGATATGGACAGGTTAGAAACAAATTTATTAACAGAATTTGTCGTTTACTAACTGATACAAATATAGTTATATAAACTATCTTTTGCTATATGCATATTTTAAAATTTATTCATACTAATAAAAGGTAAGTTTTTTTTTTTAATAAATCTTTCTACTTTTGCTTGCCTTTCAGTCACTTTCTCTTCCTCTTTCCTACAATATCCCCTCTTCAGTTAATATAGAGTATCTTTTTTACCTTAATAAGAGAAACAAATCTTAAGAGCAGAATAAGGACTCCCCATAAAGAAAAGTAAACTTCATAAATTAAATTTACTAAGTAAAATTTTACTAACAAAAAAATTAATTAATTAAAACTCTATAAATTAAAAGACATGAATTAAGAATTTTCAGTCCTTGGTGATATCATAAAAAGAGTGATGAAACTGAAAATGTTAGTTACTTAGTCACGTCCGACTCTTTGTGACCGCCATGGAGTGTAGCCCTTCAGGCTTCTCCATCCATGGGATTTTCCAGGCAAGAATACTGGAGTGGGTTGCCATTTCCTTTTGTAGCGCATCTTCCCAACTCAGAGATCAAACCCAGGTTTCCCTCATTATGGGAAGATTCTTTACCATCTGAGCCACCAGAGAAGTCCCAAAAGGAGTGATAAATAAGTCAAAAATACTTTTGCCCATACATAAGATAGACAGGCAAATCTGCAAAAAGGACTAGAAGGAGATTAATAAAACGTTCTTTTTTTCTCTCTCTAACACACAAATCTGTGAAGATTGACTGAGGTGGCTGAGGGCATCTGCTAATATGAGTCTAAGTACCTCTACATTGAAACTTGAGATTAACAGAAACCAGTTCACCTCTTAGATTCAATATATATCTGCTATCTGTGCATGTTTAAATATATATATGTGTGTGTGTGTGTGTGTGTGTGAGTGTGTTTATATTTCTCTTAGCTCATTGAGCTCACTATTGTAGAAGAATATTACCAGTATATAAGGGATATCTATTTCTCACTTAGGGTTTTTCTGGTGACTCTGGTCAAGAATCCATCTGCAATTCAGGGGAGGAGTGTTCTATCCCTGGGTTGGGAAGATCCCCTGAAGAAAGAAATGGCAAACCATTCCCCAGGTGGCTTAGTGGTAAAGAATTGGTCTGCCATTGGGAGATACAAGTTTGATCCCTGGATCAGGAAGATCCCCTGTAGAAGGGAATGATAACCAGCTCCAGTATTCTTGCCTGACAATTCCATGGACAGAAGAGCCTGATGGGCTATAGTCCACTGGGTTACAAAGAGTCAGGCATGACTGAGTGACTGAGCATACACAAATGCTCAAGATAAAAATAATTTCTAAATTCTGTTTTCTTACTAAATATTTACAGATATGCTATAGCATATATCAGAGATTCTTCAATGATATAAAATAATATCATAAAGTTATTCTAGTAAAAAAGTGAAGCAGAAATCATGTGAGAAAAACTACATACAGCAGCAAACGCTAAATAACTTTTTAAAACCAATAACTCATAAAAAAGGAAAAATAGAATCATTAGTGACATTCAGAATAAAGTTGTGAATTTTAATTAATAAGGTTCATTTGAAAGTAATATAATAAATCATATTCAAATTGTAAACCTAATAAAAAAGTGATCAATAAAATTTATAATAAAAATATAAGGTGATTACTAAAATGTGACTTAAAATAATTAACTTCAATATTCAGTGTTATTGTCTTCAAAATTTTTCCTTGCATCCACCCTATAAGAATTCCTGGAAATGTATGCATCTAGCTAACACATATTTTCTTTTTTGGCCATGCTGCATGGCTTGTGAATCTCAGTTCCCTGACCAGGGATTGAATCCATCCATGGTCATGGTAGTAATTGTGCCCACTCTTAACCATTGGACCACCAGGGAACTCTCTAGCTAACACACTGGATATTTATTATAGTTGAAGTAAGTTTAATTCTCACTAATGTTACATATAAATTATTTAAAAGTTGATAATAGTTTACGATTTATACATGAAACAAATAGTTTATGATATAACTACTAATTTTAACAACTTAAGCAGAAAGAATTAGAAATTATTTTTGTAAGCATTGTATGTGGGCTGTATACAACATGTCTTGAAGAATCTGGTAATCTACAGAACATTTCAAATACAAGAATCACATAATGTGATTGTTTTACTTCTTTCAATTCAGGGCACCCCAATGAGTACAATACTTAGATGATAATGCTAATTCTTAGTTTTTAGATAAGTACTTTTACATCAAATAATGATAGAAAGTTTTATGAGTTTATGGTTCTTAATTAGCTATCATAGTTCAGTTCAGTTCAGTCGCTCAGTCGTGTCTGACTCTTTGCAACCCCATGAATCACAGCATGCCAGGCCAAGTGTCTCTAAAACTAAACTTTAACTATTTCTCTTTGTTTAGCACATTATAAATTTTTATACCCCCAAATATTCACTTCATTAAGACTTGAAATAGATGCAGAAGAATATATGGGTGAAGAATATTATTTATTTTGGTAAACAGAATAATAACCTCCTAAAGATTCCCATGTCCAACTTCTAGAACCTGTGAATATGTTATTATATATAGATAAGTGGATAGACAACGATGATTAAATTAAGGATCTTAAAATAGGGAGAGATCATGAATTATCCAGGTTGGTCCAATATAATCAGAAAGTTCCTTAAACGATAGAAGAGACAGAATAGGAAAACAGATGTGTTCATAGAAGCAGGGCCTGGAAAGATGTACTTGAATGTTTTACAGACAGAAGAGAATCATGAGCCCAAGGAGAGAACATTCTCTAAAGAAGCTGGAAAAGACATGGAGTAGAATCTTCCCTAAAGCCTCAACAATGAATGCATGACCATTTTCAATACATTTTTGAATTCCGAACTCCAGAACTGGAAGAGAAGAGTTTCTTCTTAAGACTCAACGTTTGTGGTAATTTGTTACAGTGCCCTTACAAAACTAATGCATTTATTCTCATCAATGGAAATGAACTATTATGAACAAGCTGACTGTCAGATCAAGACCTTTAAGAAAAAACATATATTGAAGTTGTTGATTTAAAAATTGATTTCTTCTGAAGAATCTTTGTGTGTAGCAATGGAGTACATTTACCACAGTTTTGGAGACTTGCTAAGGAGCACACACTTAATTAAGAACATGGATTCCACGGACAGTGTTCCATGGTTAAAACAAATTTTTTATTCTTTCTAGTCCTAGGGAGGACTGGCGTGCTACAGTGCATGGAGTCACAGAGAGTCAGACATGGCATAGAGACTGAACAAAAATGAGTCCCAGGATCTCATGAAAATTACCTACTCTCTCTGTGCTTAAGTCTTTTATACTTTTTAGTTGTAGTACCTGATCAAAATTGCCCAATCTCTCTGTACCTTAGTTTCCTAATTCTTTTGACTTTAAAATTGTTCTTTAGTTTGTATTTCATTCATCATAATGGGAAATTAGACAGGTTTATTAATAAACCATAAATCTTTCAAATTTCTTAAATTTAATAGCAATTCAAAAATACATATTAACTTAAAATAACATCTCTGTGAGTAAGATCTAGTATCACAACATCTCTGTGAGTGTCTAGTATCTCAAAGAACTTGAGTAGTTCTCAACCATAACTGTCAAGAAAAATCATATGAAACATTAAACAACCCCAAAACACAACGAAAGATCAGATAATAGCAGTCTGTAATATTAACAAATTACTCTGGGATGAACCAGAGACATGTTCTCACATTTTCAGTGATTTTGATCAGTTCTGTGAAGTAGTAGTTTTAAAAGTGTTAGTGACGCTTCATTAAATACACACATACACACACACACACACATACAAACATAGTGAAGACTATATATTTATATATATATACATACACATACATACATACACATGTATATATTATACATATATGTATGTATATATATACATATACATATATATTTAAATATTTATAAATTGATTATTTTGTGTTTATACTCAAAGATTTATTTTACTATGCATTTCGTTATTATCCAAAAATTGACTCAGAAAGCTTTACTTGGAACTCCAGTAATTTTTAAGAGCATGAAGAATTCCTGAGGCTTAGTTTGAGAACTATTGCCATAGATCATAATTTGGTAATCTCAAAGAAAATGTTTAGTACTTTTAGGCTTCCTAGTAAATATAATCTACTATTCAAATTTATGAAATCACATGTTATAATAACACCACTCCTAAAATGAGCAAGGTAAAAAACTAATCACTGGGAAGACTGAGAACTACTTCAAAATTATAAGGCAAATATTTCGTCTAACTAGGTGAATGTTATACATGTTTAAAAAAAGAAAAGCAGCTAGAAAAAGAATGGAAGAGAAATCAATAGAAATAATTTTTTTACGTTCAGTTCAGTTCAGTCAGTCAGTCGTGTCTGACTGTCTGTGGCCTCATGGATCGCAGCACGCAGGGCCTCCCTGTCCATCACCAACTCCCAGAGTTTACTCAAACTCACGTCCATCAAGTCGGATTACCTCTCCATAAAAAGTATGATGAACTTACTGATATTTTGAAAAGTTCCACAGTAGTTATAGCCAATTAATTAACTAAATATTTAACATAAGATAAATATAATTGTTAAATATTTTTATGCTTTCAATAAGCTTTTTAATGGATAATGTTGATAAAGGACACTAGAGATATTTTAGAAAATTATTAGCCCTTAAAGTCAAATAAATTTATGACTCTATATGAAGAAATATATTTGAGTTCTTCTCAGAAACTTAATAACTCTTATTGAGCAATCTGGAAAAGAGAACAAATTATATCCAAAATTTTGCGCAAATGCACTGTACATTCTTGAGATAAGATATACACCAAAATAGTGGCTGTACTAATTTGCATTCCCACCAACAGTGTAAGAGGGTTTCCTTTTCTCCACACCCTCTCCAGCATTTATTGCTTGTAGACTTTTGGATCGCAGCCATTCTGACTGGAGTGAAATGGTACCTCATTGTGGTTTTGATTTGCATTTCTCTGATAATGAGTGATGTTGAGCATCTTTTCATGTGTTTGTTAGCCATCTGTATGTCTTCTTTGGAGAAATGTCTATTTAGTTCTTTGGCCCATTTTTTTTGATTGGGTCGTTTATTTTTCTGGAATTGAGCGGCAGGAGTTGCTTGTATGTTTTTGATATTAGTTGTTTGTCAGTTGCTTCATTTGCTATTATTTTCTCCCCTTCTGAAGGCTGTCTTTTCACCTTGCTTATAGTTTCCTTTGTTGTGTAGAAGCTTTTAAGTTTAATTAGGTCCCATTTGTTTATTTTTGCTTTTATTTCCAATATTCTGGGAGAGGGTGAGG
>NW_011494851.1:174164-182958 GCF_000754665.1 Bison bison bison
TCCTTTGTTGTGTAGAAGCTTTTAAGTTTAATTAGGTCCCATTTGTTTATTTTTGCTTTTATTTCCAATATTCTGGGAGAGGGTGAGGGTGGGATGATTTAGGAGAATGATATTGAAACATGTATAATATCATATATGAAATGAGTCGCCAGTCCAGGTTCGATGCATGATACTGGATGCTTGGGGCTGGTGCACTGAGATGACCCAGAGGGATGGTATGGGGAGGGAGATGGGAGAGGGGTTCGGAATGGGGAACACGTGTATACCTGTGGTGGATTCGTGTTGATGTATGGCAAAACCAATACAATATTGTAAAGTAACTAATCTCCAATTAAAATAAATATATTTATATTTAAAAAATATATACACCAAAATAACTTTCCCTCAGCTGAACACAAGTGTAACATTTTGTCATCTCTTCCCTTGAAGACTAGATTCCTTGAGGGGGGGTGGGGAAAGGATATGACATTAAAACAACTGGTGTATATTTTTCTTAATTAGCTAGATAGCTTGAAACCCTTCCTTTCATCCTTCTCTTTTTTATTTCCCTTCCTTTCTGCCCTCTCTTATTTCACAAATGTCCACTATGTGTCAGCCAGTGCAGTTATGTTACAAAAGCCAGATAGTAGACATGCTATCACATATCTTAAAATCTAGTGTTGAATACATACATTTAAAAGGGCTTTACAAAACTGAGAGAACATAGACAGTGCAGATGACACAAGTAACAGAATATTCCTCGTGAATGTAATGGGTATGTGTCATGTAAAATTACAGTGGGAATTAACTAGGTGAAGCAGGGAGGGAAACTGAGGTAAGACAATTCAGGGGAACTGATAAGGAAGAAAGTGCTAACACAAAAACTTAAAACAAAACACCTATGGTAGTTAATTTTATGTATAGACTTGACTGGGTTAGGGGATGCCCAGAAAGCAGTTAAAACATTATTTCTGGGTGAGTAAGTGAGGATGTGTTGCTGCATAGTCAACTTGTACCAAAGTCAGAGAATCAGCTTCAACTCGTTGCAAGAGCATAGAAGAGCTGATTTTTGAACCATGAGCAGATCTCTAATATGGCCAAATGACCTTATTCAAGAACCCTGAGTGGCTGAGCTGTGATTCTTCTATTGGTATTTTTATCCACGTTACCCTTATCTACCATCATTACTGCTGTCATCATATGATGTGCAAGACCAACTTGCTAAAGTGGTAAGGACATTTACTAGAGAGTCCTTTCTTAATCAGGCCCTATTCAAAACTGACCACTTTTCAAATCACCTGGTAAATATCAGAGCAATGTACACTGAATGTAAAATCCAAATAGGCCTACCAAATGCTCCACTTCTTTTCAGGTGGGAAGGGCAATGTGCAATAATATATCTAACTTGTAGAGAATTTTCTGATTGCCCAAGAGCTGCTGCTGCTGCTACTAAGTCGCTTCAGTCGTGTCCATCTCTGTGTGAACCCATAGATGGCAGCCCACAAGGCTCTCCCGTCCCTGGGATTTTCCAGGCAAGAACACTGGAGTGGGTTGCCATTTCCTTCTCCAGTGCATGAAAATGAAAAGTGAAAGTGAAGTCGTTCAGTTGTGTCTGATTCTTTGCGACCCCGTGGACTGCAGCCTACCAGGCTCCTCCATCCATGGGATTTTCCAGGCAAGAGTACTGGAGTGGGTTGCCATTGCTTTCTCCGTTGCCCAAGAGCTGTGACATTTAAATCTTTACTAATACAAAATTCCCTTGAATCTTTGTAGTTTACAATTCACACCTGTGGTGTTCATGGGTCTAACCATGGCAACCAAAACACCTGCTATTATTATTCCCATGTGCAATTTACATGTTTTATGTATTTTTCCAGATAAATAACAAACCCAATGGAGGTACGGAATTAATCTGTTTAGTGAAGACACCACACCTGGTAAAGCTGAAATAACTTGTAGCACACTTGTAGTCCATGTGTAGTACACTTGTAGCTCACAGTCGTTCTTTGGCAATCGTTATAATCTATAGGATTATTGTAGAATCAGGCTAGTAAATTACAAAGGGTTATAGTGGGGAACATCATTCCTCCATTGCTTATGCTTTTAAGAGTGGCACTAATCTCTGTCATTTCACAAAGGTTGTAATATTGATACTGCTGACTTTCTACCTCAGGCAGGGATGCAGAAGTTTCAGGAATTTTCCTGATGTCATCCACCTGCTCTAGCACATGGCTTTTCTAAATGTCCCCATACTTCTAGGATACTATGATGACATTTCTATTCTTCTTTGACAGTTTTGTTCTCCATGTTAAAACCCTTGAAAATAGTAGGCCTTATTTTTCCCAGTGAATATTTAATATAATTGTTGTAATTGCCTTTAGAGACTAATTGGGAGAAACACTACCATATACATTTGCTGTGATGTGTTAGCAATCTTCTCAATGTGACTTAGCCTTCTGTTCAACTCATGTTCTCCAGTCCCTAGGAACCCCATGCTTTATTATCCATCTCCCATAGATTGCTGTAAGTCATTTCAGCCTTTCTGTTTGTTGCAGTAACTGTATTCATCGTGTCTCGACAGTTAAATACTGCCATTAGGTTTTTGCTTTCTGAAGTCTTATCACTATTGTCACTCAGGAGCCCAGTTGCATATGAACTTCCATTATCAATTCTGGCCTACAAAGGATAGAAAATACTATTGTTTTTTAATAATGCCTGGAACTCTCACAGTAGCCCACTGCTTACTGTGTTAGAGAAAGAAATATCCTCTGGGCCCTCCAAAGGACGACAGTTAATCAACAGGTCCTCTAGTCTTATGAAATAAATCTCTGCTAGCATGCAACAAGACTGAGATGTGACCTCATCCTCAATACTATGCTGCACACAAGACGTAATTTTCATTTTGCCCTCATTTACTATAGATGATTGCTTTGGTTTGCTTCTCTTTAACTTTTTTTCCGCCAAGATTTAAGAGATCATTCAAGTATCAAGACCAGCTCAAGAAGGCTGAATGCTGTGTTACACGAGAGTAATCTATATAAGTAATTTTCTTGTGTTTAGACAAATTTGGCTCACCACTTCACTTCAGTAACTCAAGATACATGAATACATTAGCCTGCTGAACTTATAGAGGGTTTGGTGGTTAATATCCTTACTCCTTGGAGCATGGGTTTGATTCTATCCATTGACCTATAATACCTTACAGAACGTGAGGGCAAAAGTTGAAGAGGACAGGTATCATTGTTTGAAGTATCCACCATAGTTGAGATTTCTGCATACTGTTAAGGCATGAGTATATTTATATCCTAATGTAAGTAGGTTAGAGATCAAGGTTCTTAAGCACCTCTAACCAGATGTCCCCATCCTAGGTGTCAGGGACTAGTAGGATCTATCAGAGATATGTCTTCAGTGAAGAAGAATTTTCAGAGATTTAAAGAAATCTCCTCTGAAAACCTGTTCTCTGAATTCATGTCCTATGCTCTGTTTCTGTCAATATGATATGGGTATTTTTAAGTCCCCTCATAGAGAACTTGTAGCTTTCACAGAATTTTGGATTTTCACATAATTTAGCAATTTGACAGTAGCCTGCCTCATGCCTGTCATTGCCTGTCATTTTCTTCCTTGAGTACATAGATAGCACTTCAGTCAGTTTATCAGTTCAGTCACTCAGTTGCTCATTCGTGTCTGACTCTTTGTGACCCCATGAACCACAGCGTGCCAGGACTCACTGTCCATCACCAACTCCTGGAGTCCACCCAAATCCATGTCCATTGTGTAGGTGATGCCATCCAACCATCTCATCCTCGGTCTTCCCTTTCTCCTCCTGCCCTCAATCTTTCCCAGCATCAGGGTCTTTTCAAATGAGTCAGCTCTTCGTATCAGGTGGCCAAAGTACTGGAGTTTCCACTTCAGCATCAGTCCCTCCAATGAAGATGTCACTTAAAAGCCAACAAACCTACACTAGTATCTTCACAACTACCATTACCATCTTCTCCTCAAACAAAATATAGGTTGAAAATGTCAGCACAACTCTTTTTATCTGTATCCCATCCTAATTTCACATTTGTAAGTGTTCTAATGATCACAACGTTTTTACATGCTGGCACTTAAAATCACACCACTTGCCAGAAGAAATAGTTGGTCATCTCATTGGTAAGTAATATAATTCCATAATCTCTTCATGAGTATCTGTTACTCTGTCCCATTCCTGGCACCAAATTAGTATGGGTACTCCTAGAAGCAGATTCTAAGTATTAAAGTCCAAATTTTTTATTTTGGAGTTAAAAAAAAAAAAAACAGCAGGAAAGGAAAGAAGTGATGATACAGAGAAAGCAATGAGGCAGGAGATAGATGGACTCCAGGTTAGGCATTTACAGCTAACCTCCTGTTTTTCATAGTGCAGGAATAAAGTGGGTTTCAGGCTAGACACTTAAAATTAGCTTTCTGTTTGCATTTCCTGAGACAAGAGATAGATGGGCTCCAGATTAGATATTTACATCTAAATATGTTTGCACTTTAAAACAAAAATAACAACAGAAACAGGGTAAACAATCAGGCTTTGTCTCCAGAGTGCACCTTAAGATGATAATCGTGGCAGAATGAGAGGGGCTAAACTCTGAGTAAAGGATCAGGAGATCATATATTTCCCATCCTTGTGGCAAAGGAGATAGTGCACATGTGCAGAAAGCCACCTTGGGGGTCAAAAAGAGTGTGTGCCACCTCATAATATGTGATGTCAAGGCTGGCTCATATGCCTCTGGACTGGAATCCATCTTGGCAAAAGTTGTGCATGCATGTTGGGGAGGTGTAGCGTAGGTCAGGTGTGGACAAAGAAGCCAGATAATTGGCCAAAAGTAAACAAAGGCCCAGAAGAAGTGCCCTATATAAATGATTTACCTGCCTCTTTACTGTCCTCCTCCTCATTAGGGGGGATGCTGCACCCTTTCTCTTGGTGTGAACATCTCTGCCTTGCTTCTGTCTTACCCAAACTGTTTCTTTGTGTGCTCTTCCACTTGTGCTTGTGCTTTGTTTCTAACAATAAACTTTGTCTGTTTTTACAGTTTTTGCATTCTTGATTAATGAATTTTTCAATGAGGGCAAAGAACCAGGGAAAATTTGCTTCTAACCTCCAGCCCTTGATGGTCTGGTGGTTAGAATTCCTGATTTTCATTCAGCCTATTCACATTCAATTCCTGGGCAAAGAATTAAGATCTTCCTTCACACCACTGTTTATTGCTAACTCTCCAAGATCAGGAAGGCAACTAAAATCAGATGAATTATTGAACCAGCTATCACAGTTGCTGATGAGCTTAATCCTGGTGCTTCTGCATGCATGTGGGGGGATGGCATCGACAATTATTATTAGAATCAAATAAGATAAAACATAAAAATAATCAGCAGAATATTAGTAAAACAGACCTGAAATTTTAAAAATATTTTTATTAGTACATTTAGAATTGAACAAGAACCTTGATGATATTGATTACATTATTATTGTCTTTTGTTTCATGAAGACTGTTACAATGCCTAACTTTGCTTTATAAAATGAAGTACTGTCAGCTGAATATGAAATTCATTTCAAGGCTTAATGATTCTGAAAGATGATACCTGTTCCAAGAGATTTATCTTTGCATCCTCTTGTCCAGCCCATTTATAAATCAGAAGAAAGCTTAAGTTGGACTTTTAGTTAGAAAGATATTGGCATGTAAGGAGATAATCATTTTTGCTAGTTTAATCATACCCAACTGTGTTTCAGAAAGTGTTAAAATTATATAGTTATGTGTGTGTTTGCATTTGTTTGTTGATACGCATTAATACAGATGAATTTCAGTACTATTTTATCGAAAGCAATTTGTTAAAAATAAAAATACTTATTCAACAGTATATTGAGTATATTATGATTGTTAACTGTCCCAGGTTCTCTAATACTGAAACTCTTCCCATCTGACCTCTGTGTGGCCTCCTGTTGTATGCTTTCTCTTTCACATTTTCTGTTATGCTCTCTTTTACTCTCAAAACTCTAGTGTACTTGCTCTCCCACATGTGTACAAAAATTAAAATTAAAGAATTAAAATTATGGTTTTCACAGCAAATAACATAGAGACTGGAGGAGAAGTTCAAATGATTATCTGTATGCATTTGTTATACTATATATTTTTAAAAGAATATATATTTCTCTTCCTAAAAAAGATAATTGTTATCATATAGACTATTTGGAGGAGAAGGCAATGGCACCCCACTCCAGTACTCTTGCCTGGAAAATCACGTGGACGGAGGAGCCTGGTGGGCTGCAGTCCATGGGGTCGCCAGAGTCGGACACAACTGAGCGACTTCACTTTCACTTTTCACTTTTGTGCATTGGAGAAGGAAATGGCAACCCACTCCAGTGTTCTTGCCTGGAGAATCCCAGGGATGGGGAAGCCTGGTGGGCTGCCGTCTATGGGGTCGCACAGAGTCGGACAGGACTGAAGCAACTTAGCAGACTATTTGGACATTGCAGTTTTAAATACTTAAGCAATTTTGTTAGAGTGACCGAACTTAAGAGTTTTTGTTTACATATTAAAGAAAGTATTACATCCAAATCATATCGTATTGCACTTCCTTCCATCAGTCAAGTATCAAAGTGCCTGTCCTAAAGTATATAAGTAAAAGTAAGTCATAAGAAGTTACTTGTGTTGGTATCTTTTTGCAAATTTAATACACTGAAATGTATTTTTTTATTTCTTGTTATAAATAATACTAATCTGATAAGCCCATTCCATTGTTTTAAAACCTTCGAGCTAAGAATCAGTTCTAGAATCCTAACATGCCTGCACTACCTGGTATAATGCGGCATCAGCTTACTGCATCTTCACCTCTCACAACTCATTATGCTTCTCTTTCACCGGGTCCTGAGTGGTCTTTTAAAAAGCAAAATAAATTTAATTTGAACAACATTAAAGTCTTTCCAACAGACAAAAAAAAAGAAAATCCAAACTTCTCACTGTGAACTTAAATTTTGCCTTATATGCCCTGGCTTCTGCCTAATTCTCCATGTATATTTGCTCCATCTTCCCTAGCATTCACTCTGTGAAGAACACACACAACATCCAATTTCTCAAACTACTTCATTTTTTTTTTTTTTTTTGCCACACACCTTTGCATTTTCTGTCCTAACACCTCAAGCTATTGCCACAGTTCTTTTCACAGGTCTAGTGGGGCTCAAAAGTTACTGTCAGAGAAAACTCTGAACACTCTGTTTAATGTAGAACCCCTTTAACCCATGTTTAGTGCATTTACTGAAAATAATCATGTATTTAGCCTATGTATATATGTGTGTGCATGTGTATACACCTGTGAATATACCTTATACACACACAGAGACAACCAAGCACACTCACAAATAGGTTCTGTCTCCTTCCTTTAGCATGTCAGTTCTGTGAGGGCATAAAAGTAGGCATTTTGTTCACTATTACATATTACAAGCCTAATAAGATAAAGATATTTAATATAATGTTAGATAGATAAAATATGAACACTGAGGGTATATTCAGATGCTTCTTTATATGTATCACATCTGTTGTCTCATCATGACTAGAAAACTACTTAGTCAGAGGATGGGTCTAAAAATATTAAAACTGGCAAATATTGAGGTTTATATTTTAATCATGCTAAGTTGCTTAAGTTGTGTCTGACTCTTTGCAACCTATAGACTGTAGCCTGGCAGTCTTCTCTGTCCATGGAATTCTCCAGGCAAGAATACTGGAGTGGTTTTCCATTTCCTCTTCCAGGGGATCTTCCCCACCCAGGGATGAACCCAGATCTTTTATATCTCCTCTATTGACAGATGGGCCCTTTACCACTAGTGCCGCCTGGGGAGCCTAATTATATTTTATACTTATGATTAATAGTAAGATAAATTATTGTGATTTTAAATCAATAAAGAGATTAAGGGAGCCAAAAAGAGATAGAAATTTAAACTGTGTAATCAGAACTGGTGAAACTGAACATTTACTTATTTAAATCAGCTTAACTGAGTTGTTTACAAAAAGAGTAAAATGCATTCCAAGCATTTAATAATTATTAATTAATTTATAAGTTAGTCAAATGGATTTTATTATAAGAAAAAGTCCTTTTACGTATGAACATCAAAATGGTCAAGAGAAGAGATAGTTCAATTAACAGAAAATGCTTATTTTATTAAATGCATTTTCATCTATTAATACAAATTTGCCTCAATTCATTAAAGTTGTATGTGTCCTAAGACTGGGACAAATCGGCAAGATATGCATTCAGAAGTCTTAAGGGAAATTTAGAAGGCCACATCTGTTGTTACTCTCATTAATTACTCATTAAGGAGTAATTGTGAAATCATGTAATGTATCATGGCTGTCATCAAAATTTTAATTTATTCATTTATGGACTCAACGTGTTTGTAATGGAATATATTGTTACAATGGATTCATTAATAAACTGTTTACCATTTAGCAATTTAATCTCCTTTTATTTTGAGGCATTCTATTAGGTCATTCAGGTTTGTAAAAACACTTTTTATTTTTGAAAGCCTAAATTCTTATATCATATTATGGTGGTCCCCATTTTGAATAGCAATTTTATCATAAGGTCTATTTCATCTGATATTAGTTATACCAATATTATTTTCTTACTATTAACTTGAATACATTTTCTTAATATTAACTTTGTGGAGATTTTATACTTTAAGCTTTTCACTTAGAATATATCTTTTTTTTTTTCCTTTCTTAATGTGGATTTGAAGATTTCTTTTTGATAGGCAATTTAGTGTCTTTATATTTATCATATGTGAGGACCTGTTGAT
>NW_011494851.1:183058-185432 GCF_000754665.1 Bison bison bison
CACCCCACCCCACCCATGGAAGTGCTATTTTTTCCCACCCTGTTGATTTGGATCTTGGCTATATGATTTACTTTGGTCAGTGGTATTGTGTGGAAGTGATACAGTGTATCTACTTTAAATAGAGTCTGCAAGAATCCTGCTGAGTTCTGTCCACCACCTGCCCTCTAATATAAGAACATGTTCCACAATATAAACTGATTTTTCAACTTAACACTAAAAAAAAAAAGAAAGAAAGAAAACCCACGGGCTAGATCTGAACTCAGTGTAACACCTGAAAGCAGAATTCCACCAGTCAGCATGAAGGCCAGTGAGACAGTAACAATATCTATTACTACCATGGATCCTTTTGGATGTTTGAAAATAATATTAAAATCACAAAATCTGGCTAATATACTATTTGGAAGAGGATTGATAAAAGAGAAAGGAAATAATTCAGACATTGTAAAATTTGACATATAATAATAAGAACTGTTATATTAAGATACCTCTGACTGAATTAAGAGCCGTCCCCAGAAAAAATGAATGAATTTAAAACATACAAATGCTTAGGTAAAAGAGACTGTCTTAAAGGTCCAAAGAATCTGTATTCAAGAAAGACATAGGCATTTCCTGGAAACAACTGTGGGTGGGTGTACCTGGAATAAAATTCACAAGTTATAATAATTCAGGGAAAACTGATGACATTTCCTGAGAATAAACTAAGTGAAACTGCCATCTTGAATGAAGAGAAAGTTTCAGAGTACGAATTGGAAATTTACTCTTGAGCCTCCAATATTTTATGGATAGAAATTTGACAGACAAAACTGCTGAGCCAGCAAAAAGGGAATGTTCCCAAATAACTCTTTCAAGTGAGTGCAAGTAATATCATAAAATAATCAGAAATATCTAGAGTAGGAAACCAAAACCTGAGACAAATAATGGCCTGGTAAGCTACACCCCAGGCGCTGCTAGTGGTAAAGAACCTGCCTTCAAAGGCAGGACACGTAAGAGATGTGTGTTCAATCCCTGGGTCAGGACCATCCCCTGGAAGAGGATATGGCAAACCACTCCAGTATTCTTGTCTGGAGAATCTTATGGACAGAAGAGTCTGGTGGGCTACAGTTCATAGGGTTGCAAAGAGTCGACTTAGCACACACAGCAAGCTACTCCCAGGTCAACAATACTAGGGCCTACTAACAAATTTTGGAATTTCTACAGCTGTCGGCAGTATGATTACTTCCCCTTTTGGAATAGAAACCTGTTTCATTAAGTGTATTAAGTTTCTTTCCTTCCTCTCTAGTGCACTCTCTCTCTCCCTCTCTTTCTCATTCCTTCTCCTTGCCTCCTTTCTCTTTTTTCTCTTTTGTTATACAAATTATTAGAAATGCTTTGTTGATACTTCTGGGATATCTTCCTTGGATTTCAGTGGTTGGTTTCTTCCATAGAGAAGAAAGGAAGTTACAGATGTGTGGCTAAGATAGTATCTTATGGCTAAATAGAGCATTTTTAGCAGAATTCACTCTCCCATTACGTAACACTCAATTGAATCCTTGTTTTACCGATATGGATGGGCCATGTGGCTTTCTTGGACAAATAGAATAAAGAAGTAGTCAAAAGGATGATAGTTCCAAGCAGAGATGTAAAGAGGTAATACAACAATCATCTTGTATGTCTGTTCAGTTAAGAAATGCTTTTTCAACCTGGAACCAGGAATAACTCATGTAGAGCAGATCCAAACCCACCAGTTCCCTGAAATAAAGCCATTGCAGCCAATCAGTAAACGTTTGAATAATAAATAAGTACAAAAACCACTGAGAATTTTTATATAAATGTATTATATATATAAAAGATGCTTGCTCTTTGGAAGAAAAACTATGACCAACCTAGACAGCATATTAAAAAGCAGAGACATTACTTTGTCAACAAAAGTCCATCTAGTCAAACTATGGTTTTACCAGTAGTCATGTACAGATGTGAGAGTTGGACTATAAAGAAAGCTGAGCACCAAGGAATTGATGCTTTTGAACTTTGGTGTTGGTGAAGACTCTTGAGAGTCCCTTGGAGTTCAAGGAGATCCAATCAGTCAATCCTACAGGAAATTAGTCTTGAATATTTATTGGAAGGACTGATGCTGAAGCTGAAGCTCCAATACTTTGGCTACCTGATGCAAAGAACTGACTCATTAGAAAAGACCCTGGTGCTAGGAAAGATTGGAGGTAGGAGGAGAAGGGAACGACAGAGGATGAGATGGTTGAATGGCATCACTGACTCAATGGACATGAGTTTGAGCAAGTTCCAGGAGTTGGTAATGGAAAGGGAAGCCTGGAGTGCTGCATTTCATGGGGTCGCAAAGAGTTGGACATGACTGAGCAATGCAACTGAGCAGAACTGAACT
>NW_011494851.1:185532-191890 GCF_000754665.1 Bison bison bison
TATATATATATATATATAATTTTCATTTATAATTTTGTCCTGTTTTTGTATGCTTAATTTTTCATTCATTTAGCCATTTCTGAGTTGATATCTATATATCTATATCTATATATATCTATATCTATATCTATATCTATATATATATATATATATATCTTTCCTAACAGGAAAACTGCATTCTGACACTTAATTTGAATGCCACTGTTTTAGCTATAGCTAATAGACATGTATCTTGATTAAGTTTGAGAATATAGCATGCATGCTATTGTAAATTATAAAATCTATTTACTAATAAAAATAACATTAGAATCATATTGTGTGAAATGTTTGTATTCAGGTTTAATACTCTCATTTCCAGTAGGCTTACTTTTTCATTTACTGGATACCTTGACCATTGTTTAACAATTACCTAACCTTCCTTCTTATCCCACCTACATGTCTTAGTGATTAACAACTCTGCTTCCAGATTTGAAGTAAAAATGTACAAAACTATGTCATTTACTTTAAGCATTTAAAATACCTCCACATTTACTTAGTAAAATTTTTAATCTGGAAATCACTCTGTGCGGGGAGCTGCCTGTGAGAATGGGGTCCTTTGTCCGAAGGACACAAGCTCTGGGAGCTGCCTCAGTCCTTGAGGGTTTGCTTGCAAACATAGCTCTCTGTCCCGCCACCCCAGAGATTAGGCACTTATTTACTGCAGACACCTGGAGTTCTGTGCAAACTTCTCACGCACAGAGAAATGTTATCTGGTGTAAGAAATAATAACAGGGTGCCATTCCCATGCTCTCAAGATTTCTTGTGACTGTTTGTAAGATGTATAGGTCAACTAAGAAAAAATGTCAACTGTCTTGTCTTTCTCACGCTCTTCTGTATAAATATAAGATGCTGAATAAAGTTGGTGTCAGACTGGGTCCCTTCGTGGAGACATGTCTGAACCTCTCGACCCCATCTTTGTTGTAGTCTCTTGCTGTAGTTTACTTTCTCAGCCCCGCAGTGCATGTTCTTGGGACCTGATCGACTTTGCCAGCTAGCACCGGCAACTCTGAAAAATAAAAAGAGCTATGATAGAATATGCTTTAAAAACATTTCAATATTATGAATCATTCATTACTTGTAATAGCTTTTCATTTTGAAAATCTATAATTTAATTTAACATAATTCTGTTCTGTATTTTTCACTTTAATTTCAAATAATAGTAAGTGTTTCTCTTTTTCTTAGACATTTAGACTTCTTAACCCAAGAGTGACCCTTCACACTGGTTTATCTAAGACTTCTAAAGGAACAATAATGATCTTTAGAACAATTAATTAGTGCTTTCTTCTATACTGCAATGAGCAAAATCAAAAATAAAAAGAAATATCAAATATACTTGGTTTATAGTTCATACCAGTTCACGGATTTTATAATTTACAGTTGATTGTTTTTTCCTTATCTAAAACTTTTTCCTTTGAAGAAGTAAAGATGTCATTATTATACCCTGAAGAATATCAGTAAATATCATCTAGTATTTTCTTTACCATTATGGTTATTTTAACTTATACATGGAGACTTGAGAACTAAGGATGTTTAATTTTTAGGCCAGTAATTCTTTAGGCAATTTAGTTGGTAGTCTCCATTCAGTCACCTTTATTTTTCTATTTAAAAAATACATGATTTATGAGATTGAACTCTCCCAAACAGAGGCTATGACTTTGCCAAGCTAATGGATATGAACTGCATCTTCTTTTCTATTCTGTATAAAGTGAACAAAGGAAAGAAAGGCTGACAGAATTTCAAAAGTGTCAGTCAAGCAGCAATTGCAAAGTTGAAAAGCACAAGGCAATGGCATTCCTGACAAGTTGACAATACTTACAGCTCTTGATAGAAATCACTTTGGATCTAGGTGACTAGCAGAGGATGCTGTATGACAGCTGATTTATACAAGTAACTAAGGAAGGCAGCAACTAAAGAATGTGAACATATTAAAGACTAAGGAGGAATAGACCATAAGGAAAGGTGATAGACATCATCTGTTTTTCTTTGCAATCACCATATTAATTCCTCTCCCCTTGTATTTAATTCTTTTTAAAATTAACTAAAACAAATAAGCTGAGATAAATAAATAATACTATGATTAGTCATGTAATAGTTTGTAATTAGTCATGTAATAGTAATGTATTGCTTATTATTTATTTTCTGCTTCCATTAGATAGTAATCTCTAAACATCAAGTATGTTCATCTGACTTATTGGGTATCATAACTTCATATAGTAGAATAGATATTTGTACTTAGTAGAAAGGCCATAAACTTTTTGATTGGGTGAATGATGCAAAGAAATAATGTATATATGTTCAGCTATCATATTAGAAGCCATACTTCTGATTTCATTTGAAATTTGAAGACAATATAAAAACAGTGAAGGAAATCCAGTTTTTGTCAAAAGTATTGAAAATATACAGTTAAACTGTTAGGGTAAACCATATATCAATATCATTCTATAGATATGTCCTGTTCAATGTGTTAATGATCTTATTTTGGAAATATAGGTTTCTTTCAATGTAAAGTTTATCACTTATAGATAAAATGTTATGTACAATATCCATGTGATTCTTCCTTCTGAGATTCATGGAAGACTAAAATTACCAGACCTGCTGTAGTCAGGCAGGAGTATGTGACAAGTGCAGACTAATGGACTATGAGCAGAGTCACACTGTTTTCATTAAACATCACAAAAAGGTGAAATTTAAAAACCACACATTTATTGAAGAAGAACATGGTTATTTTCTTTGATGATAATTCCTAAGCATACTTTTACTAGCATATAACTACTAGTTTTAGTTTATTCTTTTTATTTTTTTTATGTTTACATCTGTAAATTATTCTTCCTTACAAGTTTTTAAATGTATGGTTGTAACTACACTATATGTACACTATGTTCTCCTGAAAGAATTTTTTCTTTTATTCAATATATACTTCCTAGAATCTGCCACAATTGTTGCTTGTGAAAGTGAAAACCTCTCAGTCCTATCCAATACAGGACTGTCCTATACAGTCCATGGAATTCTCCAGGACAGAATACTGGAGTGGGTAGACTTTCTCTTATGCGTGGGATCTTCCCCATCCAGGTATCGAACCCAGGTCTCCCACATTGCAGCTGGATTCATTACCAGCTGGGCCACCAGGGAAGCCCATGGTTGCTTGTAGATTTATTTAATTCAGGTTCATAGCCATATGGTCTTCCATTGTTTGAATATGCAACAGTCTGTTACCCACTTTTCTCTGGTTGGTCTTTATGTGGTTTCAGTGTTTCTATTAACACAAATTGGATTATGAACACTTTTGAAAAATTCTCCTGGTTTACAATACATAAGTTTACATAAAGAAGAGTGTGCTTGAAGTTTTGAAAATGATTTCAATTACAGAGGAAAAGAATAGGAAAGGTCATTTAATTTTGAATACGGCATAAGTAAAACTATTTGGAAACAGTTCAGTTCAGTTCAGTCGCTCAATCATGTCTGACTCTTTGTGACCCCATGAATCGCAGCACACCAGGCCTCCCTGTCCATCACCAACTCCTGGAGTTCACCCAAACTCATGTGCATCCAGTCAGTGATGCCATCCAGCCATCTCATCCTCTGTTGTCCCTTCTCCTCCTGTCCCCAACCCCTCCCAGCATCAGGGTCTTTTCCAATGAGTCAACTCTTCGCATGAGTTGGCCAAAGTATTGGAGTTTCAGCTTCAGCACCAGTCCTTCCAATGAACACCCAGGACTGATCTCCTGTTGCCTAACTGAAATGATAACCAGTAAAACAGGTTATTGGAGAAGGCAATGGCACCCCACTCCAGTACTCTTGCCTCGAAAATCCCATGGATGGAGGAGCCTGGAAGGCTGCAGTCCATGGGGTGGCTGAGGGTCAGACACAACTGAGCGACTTCACTTTCACGTTTCATTTTCATGCATTGGAGAAGGAAATGGCAACACACTCCAGTGTTCTTGCCTAGAGAATCTCAGGGACGAGGGAACCTGGTGGGCTGTCGTCTATGGAGTCGCACAGAGCTGGACATGACTGAAGTGACTTAGCAGCAGCAGCAAAACAGGTTATGAACTCAGGAGGGTTTTTCAACGAGAATTTAATACTTAAATGTTTTATCCAGGGAATTTCAACTAGGTGTATCACAATCTGTTGAGAGATCTTTATTAAGTAATTTTCTACTAAAGAAGTATTGAATTTTATGCTGCTGCTGCTGCTAAGTCGCTTCAGTCGTGTCCGACTCTGTGCGACCCCATAGATGGCAGCCCACAAGGCTTCCTCATCCCTGGGATTCTCCAGGCAAGAACACTGGAGTGGGTTGCCATTTCCTTCTCCAGTTCATGAAAGTTAAAAGTGAAAGTGAAGTCGCTCAGTCGTATCCGACTCTATCGACCCCATGGACTGCAGCCTACCAGGTTCCTCCATCCATAGGATTTTCCAGGCAAAGTACTGGAGCGGGGTGCCATTGCCTTCTCCGTGAATTTTATGGCTTATCTCTAAAAACTGTGATAACCAGTGTACATGAATTGTAACTCATATTCTCTTGTAAACTAGATAAGAATAAGAAACCGTGGTAAAACTGGAGCTAGTATGTGCCCTACTATATCTAAAGTGGGAAGACACTGGCCTAGGAATGTATGTCGCCTATGGATGAAATTTGTTTCATTTTTCAAAATAGCAAAAAGAAAGTGCAGGGGAAGGTCGGGGAACAAGGGAGAGAACACTGATTTAGGGTAATTCACAGTAAATACACAGAAAGGAATGGATACATATAGCCTTGTGGAGGAAAAACCAATAACTGTGATTGCTCAGATATAGGGAATGGAAAAATGGTTACAAAAATTTTTAAGACTTTCAAATTTCATGGTGTATGCCATGTGCTTGTGTGAAAGCATCTGCTTTCAGAAAGATATTGTATAGAGATATTATTTAGAATGTTAAATGTTTTTTTTTTTTCCCCCTGACATTCTAAGTGCACATATTTTCTAAAAAAGTAGATGATATTGCTGCAGTGTCTTTTAAGAATGTCCACAGAGTGGTAACACAAGCAAGAGAAATAATGAACAGAAAGAAAAACAAAACCCAGTTTTCATTTCCCTTCTCCTTTTCTGTTGGTATGTACTGTAAAAAGATGAGATTTAAATACTACTTTCTAAAACTTCTACATTAAATTCAGCAAGCTCTTTCAGCTCCTAAAACCTTAATTTCAAACAGTCATATCAGATCAGTTGCTCAGTCGTATCCGACTCTTTGCGACCCCATGAATCGCAGCACCCCAGGCCTCCCTGTCCATCACGAACTCCCGAAGTTCACTCAGACTCATGTCCATCGAATCAGTGATGCCATCCAGTCATCTCATCCTCTGTCATCCCCTTCTCCTCTTGCCCCCAATCTCTCCCAGCATCAGAGTCTTTTCCAGTGAGTCAACTCTTCGCATGAGGTGGCCAAAGTACTGGAGTTTCAGCTTTAGCATCATTCCTTCCAAAGACATCCCAGAGCTGATCTCCTTCAGAATGGACTGGTTGGACCTCCTTGCAGTCCAAGGGACTCTAAAGAGTCTTTTCCAACACCACAGTTCAAAAGCAACAATTCTTCGGCGCTCAGCCTTCTTCACAGTCCAACTGTCACATCCATACATGACCACTGGAAAAAACCATAGCCTTGACTAGACGAATGTTTGCTGGCAAAGTAATGTCTCTGCTTTTGAATATGCTATCTAGGTTGGTCATAACTTTCCTTCCAAGGAGTAAGCGTCTTTTAATTTCATGGCTGAAGTCACCATCCGTAGTGATTTTGGAGCCCAGAAAAATAAAATCTGACACTGTTTCCACTGTTTCCCCATCTATTTCCCATGAAGTAATGGGACCAGATTCCATGATCTTTGTTTTCTGAATGTTGAGTTTTAAGCCAACATTTTCACTCTCCTCTTTCACTTTTGTCAAGAGGTTTTTTTAGGTCCTCTTCACTTTCTGCCATAAGGGTGGTGTCATCTGCATATCTGAGTTTATGATATTTCTCCCAGCAATCTTGATTCCAGCTTGTGCTTCTTCCAGTCCAGCATTTCTCATGATGTACTCTGCATATAAGTTAAATAAACAGGGTGACATATACAGCCTTGACAAACTCCTTTTCCTATTTGGAACCAGTCTGTTGTTCCATGGCCAGTTCTAACTGTTGCTTCCTGACCTGCATACAAATTTCTCAAGAGGCAGATCAGGTGATCTGGTAGTCCCCTCTCTTTCAGAATTGTCCACAGTTTATTGTGATCCACACAGTCAAAGGCTTTGGCATAGTCAATAAAGCAGAAAGAGACGTTTCTCTGGAACTCTTTGGCTTTTTCCAT
>NW_011494851.1:191990-192254 GCF_000754665.1 Bison bison bison
CTTTGGGATTGGAATGAAAACTGATCTTTTCCAGTCCTGTGGCCACTGCTGAGTTTTCCAAATTTCCTGCAAATTGAGTACAGCACTTTCACAGCATCATCTTTCAGGATTTGAAATAGCTCAACTGGAATTCCATGACCTCCACTAGCTTTGTTCATAGTGATGCTTTCTAAAGCCCACTTGACGTCACATTCCAGGATGTCTGGCTCTAGGTGAGTATCACACCATCGTGATTATCTGGGTCATGAAGATCTTTTTTGTACA
>NW_011494851.1:192362-192795 GCF_000754665.1 Bison bison bison
AGTTTGAGCATTCTTTGGCATTGCCTTTCTTTGGGATTGGAATGAAAACTGATCTTTTCCAGTCCTGTGGCCACTGCTGAGTTTTCCAAATTTCCTGCAAATTGAGTACAGCACTTTCACAGCATCATCTTTCAGGATTTGAAATAGCTCAACTGGAATTCCATGACCTCCACTAGCTTTGTTCATAGTGATGCTTTCTAAAGCCCACTTGACGTCACATTCCAGGATGTCTGGCTCTAGGTGAGTGATCACACCATCGTGATTATCTGGGTCATGAAGATCTTTTTTGTACAGTTCTTCTGTGTATTCTTCCCATCTCTTCTTAATATCTTCTGCTTCTGTTAGGTCCATACCATTTCTGTCCTTTATCGAGCCCATCTTTGCATGAAATGTTCCTTTGGTTTCTCTGATTTTCTTGAAGAGATCTCTAGTC
>NW_011494851.1:192895-199678 GCF_000754665.1 Bison bison bison
TTTCCATTCTGTTGTTTTCCTCCATTTCTTTGCATTGATCACTGAAGAAGGCTTTCTTATCTCTTCTTGCTATTTTTGGAACTCTGCATTCAGATGTTTATATCTTTCCTTTTCTCCTTTGCTTTTCGCTTCTCTTCTTTTCACAGATATTTGTAAGCCTCCCCAGACAGCCATTTTACTTTTTTACATTTCTTTTCAATGGGAATGGTCTTGATCCCTGTCTCTTGTACAATGTCACAAACCTCATTTCATAGTTCATCAGGCGCTCTATCAGATCTAGGCCCTTAAATCTATTTCTCACTTCCCCTGTATAATCATAAGGGATTTGATTTAGGTCATACCTGAATGGCCTAGTGGTTTTCCCTACTTTCTTCAATTTAAATCTGAATTTGGCAATAAGGATTCATGGTCTGAGCCACAGTCAGTTCCTGGACTTGTTTTTGCTGACTGTATAGAGCTTCTCCATCTTTGGCTGCAAAGAATATAATCAATCTGATTTTGGTGTTGACCATCTGGTGATGTCCACGTATATAGTCCTCTCTTGTGTTGTTGGAAGAGGGTGTTTGTTATGACCAGTGCATTTTCTTGACAAAACTCTATTAGTCTTTGCCCTGCTTCATTCTGTATTCCAAGGCCAAATTTGCCTGTTACTCCAGGTGTTTCTTGACTTCCTACTTTTGCATTCCAGTCCTCTATAAAGAAAAGGACATCTTTTTGGGGTGTTAGTTCTAAAAGGTCTTGTAGGTCTTCATAGAACCATTCAACTTCAGCTTCTTCAGCATTACTGGTTGGGGCATAGACTTGGATTACTGTGATATTGAATGGTGTGCCTTGGAAATGAACAGAGATCATTCTGTCATTTTGAGATTGCATCCAAGTACTGCATTTCAGATTCTTTTGTTGACCATGATGGCCACTCCATTTCTTCTGAGGGATTCTTGCCCACAGTAGTAGATATAATGGTCATCTGAGTTAAATTCACCCATTCCAGTCCATTTCAGTTCGCTGATTCCTAGAATGTCGACATTCACTCTTGCCATCTCTTGTTTGACCACTTCCAATTTGCCTTGATTCACGGACCTGACATTCCAGGTTCCTATGCAATATTGCTCTTTACAGCGTCGGACCTTACTTCTATCAACAGTCACATCCACAGCTGGGTATTGTTTTGGGGTATTTTTTCAAACAGAAGTCCAGTATAAAAATGTTGCCCAATCAATATGTAAGGAAACTTATCTCTGTAGTTAAAATTCTTGACCAAATTTCAAACTTAACCCTTATTTTCATTGAGTCAGCCAGTGATTGTAACTATTAGAGCTTTCCAGAGAAATGGAAACAATAATATTAAATATGTGTATATGAGAGAAAAAGATTTATTTTAAGTAATTCTTTCATATGATCATGGATTAGGCAAGTTTGAAATCTGTAGAGCAGCGCAGCATGGTGGAAATCATGGTAAGATTTGACTGAATCTGAATTCCACAGAGAAGCATGTTGAAAACTCAGGCATGGATTCTATATTGTAGTCTTGAAGAGAATTCCTCCTGTTTTGGGGACTCTCTTTCTCATTCTTTAAAGGCCTTTAACTGATTAGATGAGGTCCATCCACACTATAAACGGTAAGTCCACACTATGTAAAGTATAAAATTTTACTGATTCAAATATAAGTCACACCTAAAAATACTTTTGCAGTAACATTATACTAATCAACTGGGCATCTTATTCTAGCCAAGTGGACATATAATATTAACCACCGCATTCCACCTGATATCAATTTGGTAACAATTCACTCCTCTTTAAACTACAATTGATCTCTACGTAAAGACAATAACAAAGTCATATTACTGACTAGCATGATACAACTTTCCTGCATACAATAATTTCTCCAGAAGAGGATGGAAAGTCCTTGGGTGATGTCACTCTTCTACTTGTTACCCTGTAGCCTAACTACCTTAAGGTTAATACTTATTATAAGTAAGGGGATAAGAAATAGAAGAAGAAAAAAATGATATCATATACCTACACACACAAGCATATTTATCAAAAATAAAAAAGAAATACTAAGGATAATTGCAGTTCTTATTTCTGCAATTAGTCACCCAACTGTAAGAGGTATTTAAAACCACCTTCTTTCATTGTCCATTTTATATTCCTTTTGTGTTCAGTGATCACCTCAGCAATCAGTCATAAATTTTTTAGTGCTTTCTGCTACTGTAGTATCTTTATTGTGCTAAGAGCATTAACATGAAATCTACATGCTTAAATTTTTAAGTGTAAAGAACAGTTTTATGTTGTGTAGCAGGATTATGTTGTGTAGCAGATATCTAGAACTTAGTAATCTTGCATAACTGAAAATTTACACTCACTGAAAAATAATTCCACTTTTTGTTCTCTCTCCAGCCCCTGACAACCACCATTCTCTTCTCCATTCTCTGCTTCTAGAATTTTGACTATTTTAGATATCTTATGTGAGTGGAATCACACAGTATTTGTACTTCTGTAACTGGCTTATTTCACTTAGCAAAATGTCTTCCAGGTTCATATATGCTGTTATATATGGTAATGTGTCCCTTTAAAGGCTGAGTAATCTTTCCTTTCTATATGTATATATACATGCCACACTTTCTTTATTCATCCATTACTTATTGAACATTCTGATTGTTTCTTGTGAAATAATGTTGCAACAAACATGGAAGTGCAGATATCTCTTTGAGAATCTGATTTCAATTCTTCTGGATATATACCCAGAAGTAAGATTGCTGAATTATATTATTTGAGCTGAGACATACAGCAATGGAGCAAAATAGAGAGTCCATTAATAAGCCAACGCATTTGCAGTCAAACAATCTTCCACAAGGGTTTGAAAAATGTGTAATTAGGAAAGGATAGTCCCTTAAACAAACGATGGGAAGATTGTATATTCACAGGAAAAATAATAAAATTGAACTTATTTTACACTATACACAAACAATCAACACAAAATAGACCAAAGACTTGAATGTAAGACCTTACTGTGAAAAACCCTTAAAAGTAAACCTAGGACAAAAGCTTCTTGACACTGGTCTTGGCACTGATTTTTTTTAAAGTACAAGCAGCAAAAACAGTGAGAATACATCAAACTAGAAAAGTTTTGTACAGCAAAGGAAATAATCAGCACAATATAAAGTCAACCTATGGAATCAGAAAAAAAGAAATATTTACAACTATAAATCTAAGTTAATATCCAAAATGTAAGGAATTCCTACAACTCAACATAAAAAAAAAAGTAAGCCAATTAAAAAAAATAATAAGCAAAGGACTTAAATAAGCATTTCTTCAAAGAAGCCATGCAAACAGCCAACAGGTTTGTGAAAAGGGGCTCAGCATCACTAATCATCAGCGATATGCACTTCAAAACCACATTGAGATATCACCCCACACCTGTTAGAATGGCTATTTTTTTTTAAAGGTAAGTGTTGGGAAAGATGTGGACAAATAATCACCCTGTACACTCTTGATTGGAATGCAAAGTACTGCAGCTGCTATGGAAAATAGTATGGAGGTTCCTCAAATATATAAAAATAGAACACCATATGGTCATGGTATTTACCTTGGTGATGTGATCAAAACTTTCATTCCTAATGGATCTATACTATTAGTAGCCCTGCCAGAATTGGGTTGTTGTAGTTTCCCATTAATTTTAATCATAGAGTATGACAGAAATTAATCTCTTGTATTACAGTTATTTTCTTGTTCACCTAAATGCACTGTATAATATCAGGCCAATTTTTCCTTGGTAATAAGACTTAATCACCCAGCCAAAACAGTTTGTCTATTCCAATTATGAATTTCAGAACTGAGAAAATAACTGTAGGATATATTTATGGATCCATGAACTTATCTGACCTGAGTTAAAATTTATTAATCAGCTTATCTCCATAAGCTCCTACTGTGACCACTGAAGTTAAATGACATTTTGAGACGTCTGGAATTAGTGTCAGGTTAAACAAATGCACATTATGCCTGAAAAGTTTTGTCATCTTCTTTTCCCCAATGCATAACTCTGTAAAAGTCTGCAGGTTCTTTTGGGGAAAGGTGGAAGAAAGATTACAAATGTAAATTTTGGCATAATAGTGAAGTCCTTTCTGTAAGGATACATATTTTCCTTCATTCAAGATGTTATACGTTTGTGAAGTGGCTCAATACTAGGAATTCATTGATGGGCTATGAGTCTTTTTATGATTTAAATTAGACTTGTGTTCACTTGATCTACAACTCTTATGCTTACACAGATGAAGTAAATATTTAGTAGACAGTGCACCTATTTCACTTTTAGAAATACTATGACCAACTGAACACCACCATAAATCTTTGCAAGTCAGAATATTCTGATTACTGATTTGCTCTGTCATGCATTTCAGTAACCATGCACACCTGTCTTGGCAATTTAGTTCAGCCACTTGGCTCCTGAAACCCTGGATCCAACTAACCCCACTGAATATAGATTTCTCAATTCAAGGGCATCAGTGCAATTTATGGCCCACAGTGACAGGTGAATGACAAAGTTGTACACCTAACAGTTCCTTTTAGTAAAAGATAATTTGAAAATTAACAAGCATTCTTTATGGTGTATTTTAAGATTTTGAAAAGGACATATTCAAAATGAAGTTATATTTTACATGATTCTCTACACAGTAATCAAAAATTCCTACAATAATATAAAACTTAACATCTAATATTATGTGTTTTTTCTTCTTTGAAATTTTGAAATTTAAGTTTGGTTAAACTAATGCAAAATTTTGGTGTTATTTAAAATAATATTGTTATTTTATACAAAAGTGTTAAATGATAGTAACGATGTGGAATTCATTTTTAGTTTCTAGAAGAAAGCTAAAATTAGAATTTATTTTATAAATTAAATATCCATGTCTCCATATCAGTGTGGAAGAATTTACAAAAGTCAAGGGCAATTTTAAAACATCACAATATTTTAAGTAAGAAAATCACTTAAAATATTTCCTTAAGAATATTTTTTTGTTTTGAAATATTAAGTGTATCTTGTCATGAAATATTTAAGTCATCAATATGTAATATAATGACACCCATGTAAAATATTTATGTTTACATATATTCATAAAAACTAAAAAATATATATACATTAATAATTATATAAAAATTGCAGAATTCATGAAGAAATCCTTTTTAATTTGGTTACTTAGAATTTGTGCATATGCTTCAGGAAATCTGAAAAAAAATCCTTATACTTTGTGTACAAATACTTCCTTGCATTATTCTTTTCATTTGGAGAGAGTTATTAATTTCATAAGTTTGCTATTACTGTTTTTATTTAGTCACTAAGTCATGTCTGACCCTTTGAGAGCCCATGGACTGTACCCTGCCAGGCTCCTCTATCCATGGGATTTCCCAGGCAAGAATATAAGAGTGGATTGCCATTTGTTTCTCCAGGGGATTTTTCCAACCAGAGATCGAACCCATGTCTTGTGCATAGGCAGGTGAATTCTTTACTGCTGAGCCTCCAGGGAAGGCCCAGTTTGCTATTATTCATTACCAAATAAGGCTCTAAACCATGATTTATACCACAGAAATTCTATTTTTTCATATCTCAAACTGGAAAACTGGTTTAATGAAATCACTTTGCTTTTTCCATATTACCTACTGCCATAGGTACCTTTTTGGTTATATATTGTTTTCTGCTCAAAGATACATGGATTTGATTCAGTTCAGTCGCTCAGTTGTGTCCAATTCTTTGTGACCCCATAGACTGCAGCACACCAGGCTTCCCTGTCCATCATCAATTCCCGGCGCTCGATCAAACTCATGTCTACTGAGTTGGTGTTGCCATCCAAACACCTCATCTCCTGATGTCCCCTTCTCCTCCCACCTTCAATCTTTCCTAGAATCAGAGTCTTTTCAAATGAATCAGTTCTTCCCATCAGGTGACCAAAGTATTGGAGCTTCAGCTTCAGCATCAGTCCTTCCAGTGAACAGTTAGGACTGATTTCCTTTAGGATGGACTGGTTGGATCTCCTTGCAGTCCAAGGGACTCTCAAGAGTCTTCTTCAACACCACAGTTCAAAAGCATCAATTCTTCAGTGCTCAGTTTTCTTTATAGTCCAACTCACACATTAATACATAACTACTGGAAAAAAAAAAACATAGCTTTGACTAGATGGACCTTTGTTGGCAAAGTAATGTCTCTGCTTTTTAATATGCTATCTAGATTGGTCACAGCTTTTCTTCCAAGGAGCAAATGTCTTAATTTCACAACTGCAGTCACTATCTGCAGTGATTTTGGAGCCCTCCAAAATAAAGTCAGCCATTGTTTCCACTGTTTCCCCATCTATATGCCATGAAGTGATGGAACCAGATGCCAGGATCTTAGTTTTCTGAATATTGAGTTTTAAGCCAACTTTTTCACTCTCCTCTTTCACTTACATCAAGAAGCTCTTTAGTTCCTCTTTGCTTTCTGCCATAATGGTGTCATCTGCATATCTGATGTTACTGATATTTTTCCCAGCAGTCTTGATTCCAGCTTGTGCATCATCCAGCCAGGCATTTCACATGATATATTCTGCATATAAGGCAAATAAACAGGGTGACAGTACACAGCCTTGAAGTACTATTTTCCTGATTTGTAACCACTCTGTTGTTCCATGTCCAGTTCTAACTGTTGCTTCTGCATTTTTTTTTCCAAGTGTTTGAATACAGGTTTATTAACATAATTACATAGATATTCATTTTCATTTCCAATATGTCCCTTGGAAATGTTACTTTATTGCAAGT
>NW_011494851.1:199778-202549 GCF_000754665.1 Bison bison bison
AATTTTTTTTTTTTTTTTTTTGCATTATTTTTATTTGTTTATTTTTTAGATTCCACAATGTGCACTTTTATTTTTTTTAATTTTTTTAAATTAATTAATTTATTTGCATTATAATATTGTATTGGTTTTGCCATACACTGACATGAATCTGCCATGGGTGTACATGTATTCTCCATCCTGGACCCCCCTCCCACCTCCCTCCCCATCCCATGCCTCTGGGTCATCCCAGTGCACCAGTCCTGAGCACCCTGTATCATGCATCAAACCTGGACTGGCGATTTGTTTCACATGTGATAATTTACATGTTTCAATACCATTCTCCCATATCATCCCACCCTCGACCTCTCACACAGAGTCCAAAAGACTGTTCTATACATCTGTGTCTCTTTTTCTGTCTCGCATACAGTGTTATCGTTACCATCTTTCTAAATTCCATATATATGTGTTAGTATACTGTATTGGTGTTTTTCTTTCTGGCTTACTTCACTCTGTATAATAGACTCCAGTTTCATCCACCTCATTAAAACTGATTCAAATGTATTTTTAATGGCTGAGTAATATTCCATTGTGTATATGTACAACAGCTTTCTTATCCATTCATCTGCCAATGGACATCTAGGTTGCTTCCATGTCCTGGTTATTATAAACAGTGCTGCGATGAACATTGGGGGTACACGTGGCTCTTTCAGTTCTGGTTTCCTCAGTGTGTATGCCCAGTAGTGGGATTGCTAGGTCCTTTGGCAGTTCTAGTTCCAGTTTTTTAAGGAATCTCCACATTGTTCTCCATAGTGGCTGTACTAGTTTGCATTCCCACCAACAGTGTAAGAGGGTTCCCTTTTCTCTGCACCCTGCCCAGCATTTATTGCTTGTAGACTTTGGATAGCAGCCATTCTGACTGGCATGAAATGGTACCTCATTTTGGTTTTGATTTGCATTTCTCTGATAATGAGTGATGTTGAGCATCTCTTCATGTGTTTATTAGCCATTTGTATGTCTTCTTTAAAGAAATGCCTGTTTACTTCTTTGGCCCACTTTTTGATTGGGTCATTTATTTTTCTGAAATTGAGCTGTGGGAGTTGCTTGTATATTTTTGAGATTAATTCTTTGTCCATTGCTTTGTTTGCTATTATTTTCTCCCATTTTGAAGGCTGTCTCTTCACCTTGCTTATAGTTTCCTTTATCAACCTGCCTGACTTCAGTCTCAGTCTGAAAGCCACAGTATCAAGACAATATGGTACTGGCACAAAGATGGAAATATAGATCAATGGAACAAAAGAGAAAGCCCAAAGATAAATCCATGCACCAATGGACACCTTATCATTGACAAAGGAGGCAAGAATATACAATGGAGAAAAGACAATCTCTTTAACAAGTGGTGCTGGGAAAACTGGTCAACCATTTGTAAAAGAATGAAACTAGATCACTTTCTAACACCATACACAAAAATAAACTCAAAATGGATTAAAAATCTAAATGTAAGACCAGAAACTATAAAACTCCTAGAGCAAAACATAGACAAAACACTCTCCAACATAAATCACAGCAGGATCCACTATGACCCACCTCCCAGAATATTGGAAATAAAAGCAAAAATAAACAAATGGGACCTAATTAAAATTAGGTTTAATTAGGTTTCTTCTTGACCTGCCTACAGATTTCTCAGGAGGCATGTAAGGTGTTATGGTATTCCCATCTCTTTAAGAATTTTCCACATTTTGTTGTGATGAAGGGTGTTGAATTTGGCATATGTATATAAATACACATAGTTTTAAGCCTTGCAACCGTACAACATGAAAGTGTTAAAGGCCAGAGTCAGAAAGAATTTGGCACTGAAAAACATAAAATGACTGTTGAAAAGTAGGACCCTGTCTCCTCTGAGTCCATATTTTTATAACCTATAATTATTTCATATGCTTAGTAGCACTGGCTTATAGTTTGCTAGAATATCATTCTTTTTAGCTTAAAAAATTAAAACTGTCAAAAATTACAGTATATTTAAAGTAACATGTATTTAATGTATGAAAAATAGTAGCATTGTCGATTAAAAACAAGTAATATTTCTGCTTATAATCATTGTTTGAAACTATCTTAATTCTCATGTGTATTGGTGGTGGAGTATGTTGTTATCCTTGCACAGGGCAGAGACCTTTTCAGTACTTATAAATCTAAGAGAGTTAATGTCAGAGTGACATTTCACAAAATGTGTTGCCTTGCGGGAGCTTGACCATATTTCATTTTCAGTAGCAACACTGAGTAGTCTAATCACCAAACGCACACTCCCAAACTACTATAAAGATTTTCCGTCATCAATTTTCATTACCAGTTTGTCCACCTCTGTTCCTTATTCTTCATGTTTTCCTCTATTTTTTTTCTGTATCATCACCAACACTAGCAGATATTAGCTTACGTACAAGTTTCAAATCTACCTGAAACATCACTAACCCAAACAATTTCAGTTGAGATAGATACCATTAGGATTTGAGCAACTCGTACCTTTAAAAATAATAGTTATAACATCACAATCATTTTCTTTATTTTATTTTATTTTTTTTCTAATTTTATTTTATTTTTAAACTTTACATAATTGTATTAGTTTTGCCAAATATCAAAATGAATCCGCCACAGGTATACATGTGTTCCCCATCCTGAACCCTCCTCCCTCCTCCCTCCCCATACCATCCCTCTGGGTCGTCCCAGTGCACTAGCCCCAAGCATCCAGTATCCTGCATCGAACCTGGACTGGCAACTCGTTTCTTACATGATATTTTACA
>NW_011494851.1:202822-240409 GCF_000754665.1 Bison bison bison
ACCATAAATATATAGGGAGAAATTTTCTTTTATGTATTCTTTTTGCTATATACCATAATTTTAAACTTGTAAGAGGTATCATTTTCAGTTACTTTTGAATGTGTTGTCAACACTATTATTCTATTTTCACTCTGAGTACTGCATAAAATTTTTTTTTTTTTTTTACTTAATGAGACTTAACATTATAAAATTTAGGTCATTTTTCATAAATATCCCTTATGTATTCAATTAAAAAAAAGTATACCTTGCAGTTTTATGTGCAGTGGTTTACAAGCATCAGTAGTGGGAAGCTATCTATTGTGTGGTTAAAATTGGCTATTATTATTATTTGCCAATTTGCATGGGGAGGCATGCTGTATAGGCATTTTAATTTTTAGTTCCAGTTAGTCTATTTGTGTTGGTAGGGGTGACTCAGTGCTAAAGAATCTGCCTGCCAAGTAGGATAATTAGTAGACATGGGTTCAATCCCTGGGCCAAAAAGAACCCCTAGAAAGGAAATGGCAACCCATTCCAGTGTTCTTGGCTGAGAAATCCTATGTGGAATGGATTGCCATTCCACATGGAGCATGGTGGGCTATATAGTCCATGGGGCCGCAAAAGAGTTGGACATGACTTAGAGACTAAACAACAACAGCTGATAAATTAGTTTATTTAACACATGAATTTTATAAAAAGTAGTACAGTAAGAAAGTGATGATGGAAGTCAACTTCTGTAGGATTGATGAGGAAGGTAAGAAGAAAAATTGATGAAATTGAGATTGCAGCTTTAGATATTTAAGGAAAAAGGAAAGCTTATTTCTTTTTCACATACAAATTTTAATTTTTTGCACATAATTTCCAATAAAATTACAAATATTCAACATATCCTAGCTCTATTACAATTTTGTGACCCTTTTAAATGTAAAATCAAATGTACAAACACAGAAATACATATATTTTATACTTCTTATCTGAATATACCCCATGACAACAATTTACAAATATATTAATTAATGGACTGCAAGTAATACATGAAGAAATTTTACAAAAGGATCATGGTCCTTCCTTAAGAAAATTCAATCATGTTTTAAATTTACAATAGGCAACACCCTCATTCCTGAGTTTTTTACAATTATCTCTAAATGGTATTCTCCATTATAGGTGTAATCATAGAGAAAAAAAAAAAAACATTATATTTACCAGAATATAAACTGATAGATTACCAAAAGTCATCCAGTTATTGAAACTGAAAGATCTATATACTTCTCACAACACTATGTTTGAGACAGTGAGTTTATTTATTTATTTTGTATTACCACTGTGGGTGATATTTGTAAGTTTCAAGAATGAAATTTATCTTTGGGCCATAAGAAGATTTGATGATGTTGCTCTAAATAATAAAATAGAAATTTGATAATAAATACAGAGAGTAAAAATTACATATGGTCATAGAATGGCTCTTTGAAGTTAGATTTTTTTGCTTTAAAAATATTTTTAGAAGCCTAACACACAGGTATTCAGTCGTGCCGACTCTTTGAAACGACATGAACTGCAGCCTACCAGGCTCCTTTGTCCATGGGATTCTCCAAGGCAAGAATACTGGACTGGGTTGCTCCAAAGGATCTTCCCAACCCAGGAATCAAACCTGTGTCTCCAGTGTCTCTTCAGTTGGCAGGAATATTATTTACCACTGAGTTACCTGTGAAGGCCAGAAACCTAGGAGGATTAACAAAAATAAAATCTAACATTCTCTGTTCTCTCCTTTTTTGTTATGCTGCCATTCTATTATCAATGTATATTTAACCCTTGCTGTGTATGTTATTACAGCCGCTGCTGCTAAGTCGCTTCAGTCGTGTCCGAATCTGTGCGACCCCATAGACGGCAGCCCACCAGGCTCCCTCGTCCCTGGGATTCTCCAGACAAGAACATTGGAGTGGGTTGCCATTTCCTTCTCCAATGCATGAAAGTGAAAAGTGAAGTCGCTCAGTCGTGTCCGACCCTCAGCGACCCCATGGACTGCAGCCTTCCAGGCTCCTCCATCCATGGGATTTTCCAGGCAAGAGTACTGGAGTGGGGTGCCATTGCCTTCTCCCATGTTATTATTACTCTTACTCAAAGTATTATTTGCCACCTTAATTCTAAATGCTAGCTTATTGATCTACATGCGATATTACAACATGATCACATTTTCACCCTAAGAGTAAGATCAAATTTATCTGAAGATTTAAAAACAAGCAAGCAAACAAAACTTGGGCATTTTTTTAAATTTAAAATTAATTATTAAATATCTTTAAGGATTGTCAAAATATTGATTTTACTTGAAAGAGTTTTCTCAGTTAAGTTTCATAAATTTAATGTTCTCTTTAAGTTGCACAAGCTCCGTAACAACTCTGAAAGAAATATACTGTAAGCATGATCCATTTTTTATAAGGACAGATTTAGAAACTTACCTTACTGAAACAGTAATTCGAAGTTTCCTTAAGTATCATAAATTTAAGTGTATATTTTAGTTTCTAAGTTCTGTGCTTTGGGTTAGGGCTTCTTTTTAAAATATTAATGCTTGGAATTTTAATAAGACATTTTTGCATAATTGCTTTATTGAGTCTGTATAATGTCTTTATTAAGAACATAGATTTTTTTACCCCAATGAGCTGTTTCAAGCTGCAGTTTAGGCACTTACTGTGTGACAACACATTATCTTAATTTTCAGTGTGTGAGCTTTTAATCTGCAAAATAAGGTTATTCAGAATGTGAATGTTAACTGAAAGGTTTAACTCACACAGATTTGTGGTAATCACCTGTAAATCACTTAGAACTAGTTTAGAAGTATCTTGTAAATCACCAATGTTCCATAAACTATCAGTAATCGTGAACTATTTTTACTGTAAGTCCAGGGGTTCGGTTCTTACTTTACAAATATACTGGGCATTATTCATCCACTTATAAAATAAAATAATTAAAATGAAACAAAATACAAAACTGAATTTTACTTTAATATGTAAAATGAAGCTCAGGAATCTTTTTGATTCCCTCTCTGAATTGTAACAGTTGGTTCTGACTTATGAAGGTATTCAAATGCAATTTCATAATAATTAACATATTGTGAGAAAATATATTTCTAGACTATTAAAAAAATCAAACCAATGTCTAGTGCCATTAGTTTTTTAGTTTAATAAGAAACACTTAATATAAACTCCCCATGTGCTAGATCAGACGTTAAGCTTGAGGGATACCAGTTTGACCCAAAATGCAAATAAATGCCCTAAGAATAATAAAAGGGGGGGAGGAACCACAGTAGTTCTACAAATAACTACTGCTCTATTTATTTTTACACAATTGCAGTAAGTGATTTGGAAGTCTGAATAGTGATTTATTAAGCATGATTTGAAAACCATTCACACTGAAGGGTCACTCAGTCTTTACCATTTACTATCTTTCTCTGAACACTCCTCAACATACTTTCACATCCTCAGCAGAAAACCATCATCTGTTTCTCTCTGCTTCACTAATGTGTTTGTATTTCTTACTGTAATTAGTGTTTATCATATTCTATCACATGTTCATCACTTTTCAGAGGCAATGAGCTTCTTGGTACCAAACACTTTGTCTTTAGTCTTTTAGATTCTAGTTTACACAGTATATCTGGATCATTGTGGATAATGTGATGCATATACATATATACACATATACTCATGAGGACAATGCAATCGTACACTAGTGAAGCCAAAATACACAGGAGAACACAAAAGAAATGATTAGAGTAAACATAATATTTTAAAATCCATGTATTTGGAAAAGTAAAATAACAGATTATTTGAAGTCAAGTTGGTTGCTACCAAATAATAACAGCCTAGTGTATCAATATTTAATAAGTAAAGTTCTTCTTTATCAATCATAAGAGGAAAATATAGAACATGTTCTGAAGTTGATGTAATTCTAAAGATGCAAAGCAAAGTGACAGGGTGAAATAATATGTGCTCAGAACTCTCATTGAATCTTCATACACATAAAGAAATGGTCAAGAATATATTAAAAAAAAATAGCACAAGACCTCCAGTAAGACTGACAGCTAAGAAACAGTGATACTCATTTTAGAGAAACTTTGGGTGTTTCTCTTTCATACAGTTCAGATATGACAAAAATTTACAAGCTAGTTTCAGGGTTAACTTATCATTTACTTTTATAAAAATATTCCTCCATTATTTTCGTAGAAAATAACTTTGGAAAACTCGAAGAACAAATTTTAATATAAAGAGACAGAACACACTGAAAAGTATAAGCGATGGTAAAAATAGCCAAGTGTACATGTTAATGTAAATCAGCAAAATAGTTTACATTGGAGCCACAGATTATACTGGTTGCAGTGTGTGTTAAGGTATGGTGTGTGTGTGTGTGTGTGTGTTGGGGGAGCAGGGGTAAAGGTGAGGAAATAGCTTGCTCATAACATAATGCGTCTAGAAATATCATTTAAATATATGCAAGGCAGAGGCACAAATAGTGAATGGAAGCCAGACATGATAAAAATTCTAATGAACTGTGCATTCTAGCTCAAAAGAAACAACGAAGCACTGGAGAGAAAAAAATCCACTTCTGGGATTGCTCATAGTTCTGACTGTCTTCATTTTCTTAATGCGCTATGGAATTAATAAACATACAATGTTAAATTATGTTAAATAGCCCTTCAAGCTTAAAGTCTGAAGAAACTTAAATGAGAGATATTGTTAAGATAATACAACTTGTTCATGCAACTGTTCTGTTCTTAATATCATACCTGCATCCTCCAGCTGCCTCCCCACTTTCACAAAAAAGAAAAAAAAAAAATTTGAATCAAGAACAACAAGAAAGAAACAGAAGATCCTGAAGCAGAGCACAGAAACAGACCCCTCAGATACCTACTTTGCTGGTCCCTAACTTACAATGGTATTGAAATTTGAAAATTCTCACTAATCTCCTCTTCCAGTATAAGAGAGAATGAAATCAAATTTGTATACCATAATACCATATATTTGTTCCTACTTTAGCATGGAACTTAAGAAAGACAGATTAAGTGGGCAATAATTTTGTCTTTCTCTGGGGCAGCAACAAAATAGAAAGATCTATAATAACTAGAAGAAAACTGTCCAATTCTCAGAGGCTATTCCTCAATGGAAACGTTAAGTGGGCACACCTCCAGAGCTGAATGGTTACCAAAGTCTCAGAAGTGTTAGAAGAGTGTGGGTGTTCTAACTACCTTTCTAATAAAGCACATCCACCTCAGTCATGATGTTCAGTTCACTATCCTACCTAGAAAACACACATACACACTCTTCAATACGAAATAGCCAATCCTTACTATATAACTCAGAGATAAAAGCCTTATATCTTCCATTGCTCCCCCTCATAGCTCAGTTGGTGAAGAATGAGCCTGCAATGCAGGAGACCTGGGTTTGATTCCTGGGTCAGGAAGATCCCCTGGAGAAGGAAATGGTAATCCACTCCAGTATTCTTGTATGGGAAATCCCACGGACAGAGGAGCCTGGCAGGCTACAGTCCATGGGGTCACAAGAGTTGGACACGACTTAGTGACTAAACCACCACCACCATCTTCCATTGGCCCATATTAGTTTGCTAGGGCTGCTGTAAGAAAGCAGTATAACCTGGGTAAAAAATAAATAAATTTACTACTTGCAGTTTTGGAGGCTAGAATTCTGAGAACAAGTTATCAGCAGGTCAATACTCCCTCTGAAGGTGTTAGTAAAGGATCCGTTCCAGACCTTTCTCAAGCTTCTGGTAGTTCCTCGGCTTGTGGAGGTATAACTTCAATCTCCACATGGCATTCTCCCTATGTATGTGTTTGTCCATGTGTCCAAATTTTCTCTTTTTATAAAGACATGCAGTCATGCTGGACCAGAACTCATCCTAATGACCTCAACTTAAGCTGATCATCTACAAATACGCTACTTCCAAATAAGGTCACATTATGGCAAACTGGTGGTTAACACTTGAATATATTAAAACTGGAGGACAAAACTGAACCCTTAGCACTGTCCAAGCATAAGGAAAATGGAAATAACTACCTGATAATTGTAAACTACAATAAAGTTAGGTTTAATCAGACTTTGTAAAGCAAGAGAGAAAGTCTAAAGCAGCAGTCTTTTATTTAAAAGAAGTGTTTCTTTTTCTGTCTTTTTTTTTTTTTTTCCGAGACAACAGGGGAAAAATCCAGAGGATATAAGGAAAAGTAATTAGACATTAGAATAAACAACAGAAGGTGAAAAGAATAATAATAAAATTAACATTGCAGAGAATTGAATCTGTTGTGAAGAAAAAGCTCGAAATGAAACACAGAATGCAGATAAAAAAAGACCAAAACTAAACAAACACAACATAGTAAAACTTAAAAAAAAACAGATTTTTTTAACTTAATTTATTTTAGTTGGAAGCTAATTACTTTACAGTATTGTAGTGGTTTTTGCCATACATTGAAATGAATCAGCCATGAGTTTACATGTGTTCCCCATCTTGAAACCCCTTCACATCTCCCTCCCCATCCCATCTCTCTGGATCATCCCAGTAAACCAGCCCTGAGCACCCTGTCTCATCCATTGAACCTGGACTGGCGATCTGTTTCATACATGATAGTACACATGTTTCAATGCTATTCTCTAATATCCCACCCTTGCCTTCTCCCACAGAGTCCAAAAGACTGTTCTATATATCTGTGTCTCTTTTGCTGTCTTGCATATATGGTTATCGATACCATCTATCTAAATTCCATATATATATGTTCAGTTCGTTCAGTTCAGTCACTCAGTCGTGTCTGACTCTTTGCAACTCCATGAATTGTAACACGCCAGGCCTCCCTGTCCATCACCAACTCCCGGAGTTCACTCAGACACACATCCATCGAGTCAGTGATGCCATCCAGCCATCTCATTCTCTGTTGCCCCTTCTCCTCCTGCCCCCAATCCCTCCCAGCATCAGAGTCTTCCAAAGAGTCAACTTCGCATGAGGTGGCCAAAGTACTGGAGTTTCAGCTTTAGCATCATTCCTTCCAAAGAAATCCCAGGACTGATCTCCTTCAGAATGGACTGGTTGGATCTCCTTTCAGTCCAAGTGACTCTCAGGAGTCTTCTACAACACCACAGTTCAAAAGCAGCAATTCTTCGGAGCTCAGCCTTCTTCACAGTCCAACTCTCACATCCATACATGACCACTGGAAAAACCATAGCCTTGACTAGACGTACCTTTGTTGGCAAAGTAATGTCTTTGCTTTTCAGTATGCTGTCTAGGTTGGTCATAACTTTTTTCCAAGGAGTAAGCATCTTTTAATTTCATGGCTGCAGTCACCATCTGCAGTGATTTTGGAGCCCAAAAAAATAAAGTCTGAGACTGTTTCCACTGTTTCCCCATCTATTTCCCATGAAGTGATGGGACCAGATGCCATGATCTTTGTTTTCCGAATGTTGAGCTTTAAGCCAACACACTCCTCTTTCACTCTGCTCTTTCACTTTCATCAAGAGGCTTTTTAGTTCCTCTTCACTTTCTGCCATAAGGGTGGTGTCATCTGCATATCTGAGGTTATTGATATTTCTCTTGGCAATCTGGATTCCAGATTGTGCTTCTTCCAGCTCAGCATTCCTCATGATGTACCAGGCATATAAGTTAAATAAGCAGGGTCACAATATACAGCCTTAATGTACTCCTTTTCCTATTTGGAACCAGTCTGTTTTTCCATGTCCAGTTCTAACTGTTGCTCCCTGACTTGCATACAGGTTTATCAAGAGGCAAGTCAGGTGTTCTGGTATTCCCATCTCTTTCAGAATTTTCCACAGTATATGTTTTAGTATACTCTATTGGTGTTTTACTTTCTGGCTTACTTCACTCTGTATAATAGTCTCCAGTTTCATCCACCTTAGAACTGATTCAAATGTATTCTTTTTAATGGCTGTGTAATACTCCATTGTGTATATGTACCATAGCTTTCTTATCCATTCATCTGCTGATGGACATCTAGGTTGCTTTCATGTCCTGGTTATTATAAACAGTGCTGCGATGAACATTGGGATACACGTGTCTCTTTCAATTCTTGTTTCCTCAGTGTGTATGCCCAGCAGTGGGACTGATAGGTCATATGGCAGTTCTATTTCCAGTTTTTTAAGGAATCTCCACACTGTTCTCCATAGTGGCTGTACTAGTTTGCATTCCCATCAACAATGTAAGAGGGTTCCCTTTTTTCCACACCCTCTTCAGCATTTATTGTTTGTAGATTTTTGGATAGCAGTTGTTCTGACTGGTGTGAGATGTTACCTCATTGTAGTTTTGATTTGCATTTCTCTGATAATGAGTGATGTTGAGCATCTTTTCATGTGTTTGTTAGCCATCTGTATGTCTTCTTTGGAGAACTTTCTATAATGGAACAAAATAGAAAGACCAGAGACAAATCCACGCACCTATGAAGGCAATGGCAACCCACTGTAGTACTCTTGCCTGGAAAATCCCAGGGACAGAGGAGCCTGGTCAGCTGTAGTCCATGGGGTTGCTAGGAGTCAGACATGACTGAGTGACTTCACTTTCACTTTTCACTTTCATGCATTAGAGAAGGAAATGGCAACCCACTCCGGTGTTCTTGCCTGGAGAATCCCAGGGGCAGGGGAGCCTGGTGGGCTGCAATCTCTGGGGTCGCCCAGAGTCAGACACGACTGAGGTGACTTAGCAGTAGCAGCAGCAGCATGGACACCTTATCTTTGACAAAGGAGGCAAGAATATACAATGGAGAAAAGACAATTACTTTAACAATGGTGCTGGGAAAACCAGTCAACCACTTGTAAAATAATGAATCTAAAAACACATTCTAACACCATACACAAAAATAAACTCAAAATGGATTAAAGATCTAAAGGTAAGACCAGAAACTATAAAACTCCTAGAGGAGTAGGCAAAAGACTCTCCAACATAAAACAAAGCAGGATCCTCTATGACCCACCTTCCAGTGTATTGGAAATAAAAGCAAAAATAAACAAATGGGACCTAATTAAACTTAAAAGCTTTCGCACAACAAACAAATCTATAAGCAAGGTGAAAAGACAGCCTTCAGAATGGGATAAAATAATAGCATGAAGAAACACAGTATATCTGGATCACTGTGGATAATGTGATGCATATACGTATATACACATATACTCATGAGGACAATGCGATTGTACACTGGTGAAGCCAAAATGCTAATGCTGCTGCCTACAAAGAATGCTGGCTGCCTACAAAGTTTAAAATGCAAGAAATAATAAAATAAAAAGAAAACTTTATACAGAGAATCGTGTTCCTTAAATACATACAATTTCCTGATTTCATCCAATTGTTCTGTTTTCAGAGATAACAAGCATCTTGCGAGGCATAAATAATATTTGCTGCTGCTGCTAAGTTGCTTCAGTCATGTTGAACTCTGTGAGACCCCATACATGGCAGCCCACCAGGCTCCCCCATTCCTGGGATGCTCCAGGCAAAAAACACTGGAGTGGTATATAATATTTTCACCCTAATTACTATAGCTTTGTGTGTGTGTGTTAATCGCTTATTCATGTCCAACTCTATGTGAACCCATGGGCTGTAGCCACCAGGCTCCTCTGGCCATGGAATTCTCCAGGCAAGAATCCTGGAGTGGGTTGCTATTGCCTTTCCCAGGGGTTCTTCTCGACCCAGGTATTGAGCGTGGTCTCCTGCATTGTAGGTGGATGCTTCACCGTTTGAGGTACTAGGGAAGCTCTATTATAGTTTTACTACATATATTGTACTACTAACTGATATCAAATATTGTGCATGTGTTTATATAAAGATATATTCTCTGAAATGTACTTTTCATATTCAAAGAGTTACATGCTCAGTTACCAAAACTGTACTTCTTGAGTTAGTTTATTTTTTGCCCTCAACTATTAGCTACCTCTCCCCATACCTTCCACAATAATTAAGGTAATTCCAAGGTCACATTAACTTTCATTGGACATTCACTACCTTTGTATATTCTCTATCTCATACCTAAGTACACTGTACAATACAGCTAACTAGAGATTTTTATATTATGAAAGTAAATAGAAGTATTAAGTATCTCAAATGACACATTCATGATGCAAACATGAATCAAGTTTAAGTGCAAAACTCCATTTTGAGTAAAGGCTAAAGGGATGGATATTTATAGCTCATTAAGGACATCTTCCAAACACCACAGACATTAACATCCAAAATATTTTCTCCTCTGTTTTAAAATGTAAAATTTTAACTAGAAGGAAATTGGAGAAGACTGTGGAGAAGGGCATGGCAACCCACTCCAGTATTCTTGCCTGAAGAACCCCATGGACAGAGGAGCCTGGTGGGCTATATAGCCCATGGGATCACAAAGAGTCGTACACAAATGAAGTGACATAGCACGCATGCATAGCACACATGCATGCATAGTCCCTTTAGCAGAAACAATATTCAGAAAATGCTATCTCCTCTGTAGTCCTTTCTAAATGTGAATTAATCCAATATCAAGTCCCTTAAATATCACTATTTGAAGATTCAAAGTAAAATTAAAGTTTCCCAATATACACTTCATGTCAAACACATTTCAAAATGAAAGAATCTTCAGCATACAAACAATTATATGATGAAATTGTAATTTCCACACCCCAGCATATGATGCAACCTAGACCTGCATTCTTACCAACTGCCAACCTTTTGTGTTGTTTGGAAAAATTAGAATAGATATAAAAAAAAACAAGAGAGCAGATATAAAAATTATAAAATAGTATGGGATATTCTTTCTATACCCCATAAAAACCCATTTTAGGGTTCTTAGCCTTCTTCAAAGATAAAATTTGAGAACTTGTGTTAATCAGATGAAAGTAAACAATTTGGAATAATGGCATACATTAATCTCTACCTCTTAATGAGTTGCCTTTGTGTTTTTTTTATTTTTTATTTTATTTTATTTTTTAACTTTACAATATTGTATTGGTTTTGCCATATATCAAAATGAATCCACAAAGTTTTGAACTCTTCGTTTTTAACTTCTAACTATTTTGTTCCTGTCAACAAAGTCCCAAATTGAATGTGGGCTCTCTTTTTTTTATATTTTATTTTATTTTTTAGCTTTATAATATTGTATTGGTTTTGCCATATATCAACATGAATCTGCCACAGTTATACACATCTTCCCCATCCTGAACCCTCCACCCTCCTCCCTCCCTGTACCATCCCTCTGGGTCATCCCAGGGCACCAGCCCCAAGCATCCAGTATTGTGCATCGAACCTGGACTGGCGAGTGGGATCTCTTTTGATATGTCTTCTGCTCTCTTTTGACCATAGTTTACAGGAGAAAATATGCAAGTATGATCTGACTGTTCTTGGAAATTGTTATCCTTAGAAAGTCTCCTTTCAGTTCCTTGTTTTCATAGTTTCTGCCATGTAATTTGTTAGGTTAGTGAATTACCTACTGTCCCACTTTATATCTCAGAGAATCAACAATGTGTCACTGACCTAAAGTTCATTTGGATCTCTGTGAGGATTTCTCTTCATCGTTTTCCTGAATCTTGACTCCAGTGGTCAAGTGGTTTTCCTTATTTATTATTCTCCTTGACAACATCTTAGGCAGGTGCTGAGGTGTATAAAACACTCAGGGACCTCCTCTTGTTGCTAAGTGTTTGGAGGTTTGTAAGTTTTTTTAAAAGGTCATATTATAAAATACTCATAATCTATGATAATATAAATGCTTCAAAAACCTAATAGCCTTCTGATTAATTTTTATTTCATTAAGTTCCATAGGTCAGTAAAAAAATAATATTTTTTTTCTAACATAATTCTCAGAACTGACACATTTCTTTCCATATTTGGCTATGTGATTCACATCTAATTTAACACTGGCTGTCTTGAGGCCATCAGAGTTTTAAGGAAAGGCTAAACAATCAGTTTAGCATAAGATTAATAGTTATATTGTTGTTCAGATGCTAAGTCATGTCCAACTCTGTGTGACCACATGGAGTGTAGCACACCAGGCTCCTCTGTCCTCTACTATGTCCTGGAGTTTGCTCAGATTTATGTCCATTGAGTCAGTGATGTTGTTTAACCATCTCATCTTCTACAACCCTTCTGCTTTTGTCTTCAATCTTTCCCAGCACCTGGCTCTCTTTCAATGAGTCAGTTCTTTGCATCATGTGGTCAAAGTATTGGAGGTTCAGCTTCAGTAGCAGTCCTTCCAATGAATATTCAGGACTGATTTCCTTTAGGATTGACTGATTTGATCTCCTTGCTGTTCAAGGAACTCTCAAGAATCTTTTCCAGCACCACAATTTGAAGGCATCAGTTCTTCAGCACTCAGCCTTCTTTATGGTCCAACTCTCATATCTATACATGACTACTAGAAAAACCATAGCTTTGACTATACAGGCATTTGTCAGCAAAGTGATGCCATTGCTTTTTAGTATACTAATTTGTATTAAAACAAACCTAAGTTTGTCATAGCTTTCCTTCAAAGGAGCAAGCATCTTTTAATTTCATGGCTGCAATAACTGTCTGCAATGATTTGGAGCCCAAGAAAAGAAAATTTGTCATTGCTTCCAATTTTTCCCCTTCTATTTGCAATGAAGTGATGGGACTGGATACCATGATTACAGTTTTTTGAATGTTGAGTTTTAAGCTAACTTTTCTCTCTCCTCTTTCACTTTCATTAAGAGGTTCTTCAGTTCCTCCTCACTTTCTGCCCTTAGAGTGGTATCATCTGCATACCTGAGATTGTTGATAATTCTCCTGGTAATCCTGATTCTAGCCTGTGATTCATTCAGCCTGGCATTTTGCATGAGGTACTTTGCATAGACGTTAAATAAACAAAGTGACGATATACAGCCTTTTCGTTGTCTTTTACCATTTTTGAACCAGTCCGTTTTTCCATGTCCAATTCCAACCATTGCTTCTTGAACTGCATGCAGGATATTCAGGAGACAAGTAAAGTGGTCTGGTACTTCCATCTCTTTAAGAATTTTGTATAATTTGTTGTGATCAACACAGTCAAAGGAATTAGAATAGTCAATGAAGCAGAAGTAGATGTTTTTCTGGAATTCCTTTGCTTTATCCATGAGCCAACAAATGTTGCCTATTTGAAATCTGGTTCCTCTGCTGTTTCTAAACCCATCTTGTACATGTGGAAGCTCTCAGTTCACATACTGCTAAAGCCAAGCCTGAAAGATTTTGAGCATAACCTTGCTAACACCTTCTAGAACTAACACCCCCAAAAAGATGTGCTTTAATCTTAGGGAATTGGAATGCAAAAGTAGGAAGTCAAGACATATCCAGGATAGAACATTTGGCCTTGGAGTGCAAAATGAAGCAGGGCAAAGGCTAACAGAGTTTTGTCAAGAGAACACACTGGTCATAGCAAACACCCTGTTCCAAGAACAGGCTTGGCTATGTGATTCTCTCCTAATTTAACACTGGCTGTCTTGAGGCCATCAGAGTTTAATTCTACAAATGAACATCACCAAATGGTAAATACCAAAATCAGACTGATTATGTTCTTTGCAACCAAAGATGGATAAGCTCTCTATAGTCAGTAAAAATAAGACCTGGAGCTGACTATGGCTCAGACTATGAGCTACTCATCCCAAAATTCAGGCTTAAATTAAAAGAAAGTAAGAAAAACTGCTAGGTGATTCAGGTATGCCCTAAATCAAATACTTCATGATTATACAGTGGAGGTGACAAATATATTCAAGGGATTAGATCTGGTAGACAGAAAGTGCCTGAAGAACTATAGATGGAAATCTGTAATACAGTACAGTAGGCAGTGATGAAAACAAAAAAGGCCAAGAAGGAAAGTGGTTGTCTGAGGATGATTTACAGATACTTGAGGAAAGAAGAGAAGAGAAAGGCAAGGGAGAAATGGAAAGATATACCCAACAGAATGCAGAGAATAGTAAGGAGATATAAAAAGAACGTTTTTACACAGCTACATTCAGTTCAGTTCAGTTCAGTCACTCAGTCATGTCTGACTTTGCAACCCAATGGATTGCAGCAAGCCAGGCTTCCCTATCCATCACCAACTCCTGGAGCTTGGAAAAACTCATGGCAATTGAGTTGGTGATGCCATCCAACCATCTAATCCTCTGTTGTTCCCTTCTCCTCCTGCCTTCAATCTTTCCCAGCATCAGAGCCTTTTCCAATGAGTCACTTCTTCATATCAGGTGGCTAAAATATTGGAGCTTCAGATTCAGCATCAGTCCTTCCAATGAATATTCAGGACTGATTTACTTTAGCATTGACTGGTCTGATCTCCTTGTAGTCCAAGGGAATCTCAAGGGTACTCTCCAACACCATAATACAAAAGCATCCACTTTCAGCACTTACACTTTCTTAATGGCCCAACTCTCACATCCATACATAACTATTGGAAAAGCCATACCTTTGACCAAATGGACATTTGTTGGAAAAGTAATGTCTCTGTTTTTTAATATGCTGTCTAGATTTGTCATAGCTTTTATTCCAAGGAGGAAGTGTCTTAATTTCATGGCAGCAGTCACCATCTGCAATGATTTTATAGCCTAAAAAAGTACAGTCTCTCACTGTTTCCCCATCTATTTGCCATGAAGTGATGGGACCGGATGCCATGATATTTGTATTTTGAATGTTGAGTTTTAAGCCAGCTTTCTCAATCTCCTCAATCACTTTCAAGAGGTTCTTTAGTTCCTCTCCACTTTCTACCATAAGTGAGGTGTCATCTGCATATCTTAGATTATTGATATTTCTCTAGGCAATCTTGATTCCAGCTTGTGCTTCATCTAGCCTGGCATTTCACATGATGTACTCTGCATATAAGTTAAATAAGCATAGTGACAATATACAGCCTTAAAGCATTCCTTTCCCAATCTGGAACGAGTGTGTTGTTCCATGTCTGGTTTTACCTGTTGCTTCTTGACCTGCCTACAGATTCTCAGTCGGCAGGTAAAGTGGTCTGGTATTCCCATCTCTTGAAGAATTTTCCAATGTTTGTTGTGATCCATACAGTTAAAGGCTTTAGCATAGTCAATAAAGCAGGAGTAGATATTTTTCTGGAATTGTCTTGCTTTTTCTATGATTCAGCAGATGTTGGTAATTTTGTTTCTGGTTCCTCTGCCTTGATAAATACTGCTTGGATATCTAGAAGTTCTCAGTTCACATACTACTAAAGCCTAGCTTGGAAAATTTTAAGCATTAATTTGCTAGAGTATGAGACGTGTGCAATTGTGCAGCAGTTTGCACATTCTTTGGCATTGCCTTTCTTTGGGATTGGAATGAAAACTGAACTTTTCCAATCCCGGGGCCACTGCTGAGTTTTCCAAATTTGCTGACATATTGAGTGCAACACTTTCATAGCATCATCTTCTGCTATTTGAAATACCTCACCTGGAATTCCATCACCTCCACTAGCTTTGTTCTTAGTGATGCTTCCTAAGGCCCACTTGACTTCCCATTCCAGGATGTCTGGCTCTAGGTGAATGATCACACCATCATGGTTATCTGGGTCATGAAGATCTTTTTTATACAGTTCTGTTTATTCTTGCCACCTCTTCTTAATATCTTCTGCTTCTGTTCAGTTCATATAGTTTCTGTCCTTTATTTGCTCATCTATGCATGGAGTGTTCTCTGTTGCCTCTAATTTTCTTGAAGAGATCTTAGTATTTCCCATTCTATTGTTTTCCTCTATTTCTTTACATTGATCACTAAAGAAAGCTTTCTTATCTCTCCTTGCTATTCTTTGGAACTCTGCATTCAGATGGATATATCTTTCCTTTACTCCTTTGCCTTTTGCTTCTCTTCTCAGCTATTTTTAAGGCCTCCTCAGACAACCATTTTTCCTTTTTGCATTTCCTTTTCTTGGGGATGATTTTGAACACTGTCTCTATAGAATCACAAGCCTTTGTCCATAGCTTTTCAGGCACTCTGTTTATCAAATCTAATCCCTTGAATCTGTCACTTCCATTGTATAATCATAAGGGATTTAATTTAGGTCATGCCTGAATAGTCTAGTGGTTTTCCCACTTTCTTCAATTTAAGTCTGAATTTTCAATAAGGAGTTCATGATCTGAGCCACACTCAGCTCTCCGTCTTGTTTTTGCTGACTGTATAGAGCTTCTCCATCTTCAGCTGCAAAGAATACAATCAGTTTGACTTCATTATTTACCATCTGGTGACATCAATGTGTAGAATTGTCTCTTGTGTTGTTTCAAGAGTGTGATTGGTATGACTAGTGCATTCTCTTGGCAGAACTCTTAGCCTTTGTCCTGCTTCATTTTGTACTCCAAGTCTAAACTTCCCTGTTACTCCAGGTATCCTGACCTCCTACTTTACGTTCCAGTCCCCATGACAAAAAGGACTTCTTTTTCTTTTTTTTTTTTTTATGTTAATTCTAGGTCTTGTAATCTGCATAGTACCATTCAGCTTCAGCTTCTTCAACATTTTTGCTTGGCGTATACACTTAGATTACTGTGATATTGAATGGTTTGCCTTGGAGATGAACAGAGATCATTCTGTCGTTTTTGAGACTGCATCCAAGTACTGCATTTCAGATTCTTTTGGTGACTATGAGGGCTATTCCATTTTTTCTAAGGGATTCTTGTCCATAGTAGTAGATGTAGTGGTCTCTGAATTATATTAACCGTTACATTATCTATCCTCAAAGTAATGTAGGAGATAGTTTTTTTACAAAATTGCACTATTTCTTAAAATGTGATATTTTTGTCAGTGTCTAGTTCAGTTCCATGACTGTACTGTCTATGACAACATATATTTTAGGTGGTTCACAAGATCAGTAGCATACTTTTGGAACTCATTTTTATTTCAATGTGCTTAGGCTAAGTCATAATATTTTAGGTCTCCAAAATATAAATGGTTTCTAATAACACAAGCCATTGGAAGGACTGCTGCTGAGGTTCCAATACTTCAGCCACATGATGCAAAGAAGCCATTCATTAAAAGACCCTTCTCCTGGGAAAGATTGAGGGAAGGAGAAGAGGACCACAGAGGATGAGATGGTTGGATGGCATCACTGACTAAATGGACATGAATTTGAGCAAGGTCCAGGAGTTGGTGATGGACAGGGAAGCCTGCCTTGCTGCAGTCCATGGGATTGAAAAGAGTCAGACACAACTGAGTGACTGAATTGAACTGATATCTCACATGTTTTCTAATATTGTTGAAGAGCTAGCACTAAGCAAAACTACAATGAAAAATCTTACCTGAATTCTTCCTGTATAGGTATGCTGCTAAGTCACTTCAGTCGTGTCCGACTCTGTGCGACCCCATAGACAGCAGCCCACCAGGCTCCCCTGTCCCTGGGATTCTCCAGGCAAGAATGCTGGAGTGGGTTGCCATTTCCTTCTCCGATGCATGAAAGTGAAAAGTGAAAGTGAAGTCACTCAGTCGTGTCCGACTCTTTGCAACCCCACGGATTGCAGCCCACCAGGCTCCTCTGCCCATGGGATTTTCCAGGCAAGAGTACTGGAGTGGGGTGCCATTGCCTTCTCCATGTATAGGTATAGATACAGTATATTTGAGGTAGATAGCAATTGCATACAGAATCAACGTGTGTATCAGTGATTTTTTTCCCAACTTATCACATAATTCTCAAATTTTATAGCTTTCAGTATTACTTTTCGTGCTTGCTCATAACTTCTAAGCAACTGCCAAAATTTTAGGATACTTTATATGGTAGAACACAAATTTTGACACCAATGTTGGTGTTAGTTGAAGTAATGATAGATTCTTTAAAAAAGCCCCAAAGTATTTATTGACAGAACAAATCACCATGTATCTCCCAAGTGAGGCATGGTGGGCATGCTTACACATTTGATTCAAGGATAAGACTCTTTCTATTTTGTAGCTCCACAGTATTTGACACATGGCTTCTATGACCGCCATGGAAAAGTATACCTATTTGAAAAACACAATATCCAATAAATAACACGTCACTTTTCAAACATTCCATTACTGACATCTAACCATAAGCCAAAACTATTGTAAATGTTACAAACCAAAAGTGGCTTCTGCTACCTGACAGCAAATCAAAGTACAAATAAATATCATTTGTAGAGTAATGGAAAAGACAGAATATCACTTAATGCTGACTGCATTTGACTTTGGGTTGTCTCCTTTGGTAACACAATGAGAAGGCTCTATATTGAGAATGAATGATAGGGATTTCACTTTGTTTTAATTTTTATCATTAATAATGATATTGGTGTATTAATTTAAGTTTTTGAAGAGTTTCTGAGATGAGGCTTATAATTTAAACCAACAATTCTATACTTAATACATAATAAACAATAAAGTGACTTCATATAAGAGAATGAACATAATTTAGTCAGTGGTTTTGTGAGAATTACAAGGCACTTAAAAAAAAAAGAAAAACAATTTGTACTTAACAATACAATAAAATATATGTTCAGAAAGATTTACAAGTTAAACATTTAAACATATATATAGAAAACTTAGAAGAAAATAATTACTGTATCAATATGGAGATAATTCTGTCGGTGTTATTGTTGTTTAGTAGCTAAGTCAAGCCTGACTATTTGCAACCCCATGGACTATAGTCCACCAGGCTCCTCTGTCCACAGGATTTCCCACTCAAGAATACTGTAGTGGGTTGTCATTTCTTTCTCCAGGAGTGGAGATAATTGGTATTAATATACATAAATATATTTTCTCTATAAAAATTGAAAGCAGGAATGCGTCTTTAAAATAGTCTGGACTACAATATGACTCACATAGATAACTGTATTTTAAAAGAATGTGTTTAAACAAATCTAATAAGTAAACTGTAAAAGAATATGACAAAATATTAACACAGTTAGGAATGAAAATTTTAAATTAATTCATGACAATTGGTGTTTTTGCTTACAAAGACAAACAAAAAGAGTATATACTTGCCAATTTCCTGAAACCAACAATCTTTTTTTTTTTTTTTTTTCACAATAATCCCTTGCCGTTGGTAAGGTTACAGAAAGTTGACAATTCAGGTACTGCTAGAGGTAATGTAATTTGCTATTTTATTCCTTTGATCAACTAGTGTGTCAAAATGACTCAGAAGTCATGAAACTGCTAATTTTCTCCCAATCTACTATATAAAGAAGCAAGAATTTATGGTAGCAAAATAATGTATCATAGGAAAAAATATTTACAAGATAGTTCATCATTCTCTGATAAAACAATATTGAAAATAAGCTAAATGCAGGACATAAAAAATGATGCTTGTTCTGATAAGGTGTTACTAGATTTAAATATATTTTAATTCAAAATATAATCCTGAAGATTATATATGCAACATGAGATACAATACAGTACAACAATAGCAACAATTGTTCACATAATATTAACTAAACTATAAAATTTGGCAACAAATTTTGAGCCAAATGAAAACAGAAGCATTAAGGTTTGATTTTTTAAAAATTGATTATTTTTCTTATTTGAGATATTTTACAAGAAAATGTTTATTGGTTCTGTTTTCTGTCTTAGTTCCCTATTTCAACAACCCCTGGGATTTGACACGAACAGAACAACATGCAAGCTGAACAAAGGATAATATGTTAAGGAAGGAGGAAAAATTTGCCCATCGAGGTTACATGATTAAATGCACCGTATTTCTCTAGTACTTTCCTTCTTTTGTGTATTTACCTGTAATGCTCTATATACAGACCGTTTTGTGAATCCTACCTTCCAAAATATAGTCATGCTCTCCATTTAACTCAAAAAGGATCTGCCAACAATAAAGGCTGCAGACTAAACAGAGGAGAAGTAAATCAATTTAAACTATATTTTCAAAAGAAGCAGGTACAATCTTTTATAAATTACTATGACCCAAGACAATAAACCATGTAATAACAGAAACAACTAGCAATTTTGGTCAGGGAATATCTTTTAAAATATAAAGCTGTGTGAATTCAGTATTTTTATTTGATGGCCAATGAAAGTTCTATTTCTTCCACTTATGTTTGGTTTCTTCATTATTGATTGTTTCAGAGATGTCATGCCAGTTAACGTTCTATCTATTTGGGGGGTTATTTTTTCAGAAATATATCTTTCAGTAACTTGGCATATGTTGTAACAGCTATGTGCTACTCATTTCAACAAACATTATTTTGAACTTTAGTGGTCATATTAGAGAAAAATATACTTTATACTGCTTAATGATTTGGGATGATAATCAATAATCATCTTTTTTTTGTTTTTTGAGGCATAAAGATTTGCACTTATTTTTGTTTGTTTTTATTTTTTATTTTCTACTTTACAATATTGTATTGGTTTTGCCATACATTGACAGACATTCCTGACATCTACCAAAGAACCCTGGTTAACTTTTCTTTTTCCTACTTACGTTGAAAATTAGCCTCATTTTTCCCATAATGATCCCATAACGTCACTCTTATAAGGGAGAGAGGTTTCTTAGTATTTCTATTTTATTGACCCTCTTTGTAGGAAAGGAATGTCATTAAGGGAATGTGTCATATTCATTTAATTAGTAAAGTGAACACATCACATGGTAGCTTCTGCCAATATCTTTAGGGTTTGATTCACTTCACAATCTTATGACAAAGTCATGAGGAAAAGCCACATCCATCTTACTGGAAAAAGATTAAACCATTTATTTTATTCTATCAACTGGACAATTGGTACAGTCCACAGGTTCAAAAATATATTTCAACAGACCACACACATGCTCTAACAATCTCTCATTGAAGAAAAAATTTATTTATGATAGCTCTTCTTTTTATACAAATGTTATAATTATGTTAGGTTGTAATCAGTCCTATCCATTGTTATATATTCATTTGAAACACCCATTTGTAATTTCCTGTGAATAGTTAACTGGGAGCAGAGCTCTGAGAAATTAATAGTAATTATACTTCAAATTTATGCAGTATTTCTAAATTTTCAAAGCACTTGAACATATTCATATAATTAGAAAATTAAGTCACATGTGTTAACACATCTCCCAGGCAAATAAGTAGGATTTGCCTGATATATTAATGACAAGCAGAGCCATAGTTGTAATGATTCTCTCCTGTTTCAACACAAGTAATATTTCTGAGATATAGAGGCTTCAAGAGATGCTAGAATGGAGGAAAGGATGAGGTAATTTTTAATTGAGGCCATGGTTTCAATAAAGCAACTATAATCAAAAGCAATATTTGTGAGTTGCAACATTTAACCAAGTGTCTGAGGTTAAATGAGTACATTCTCAGTGAGCCTTTCATTGGTTACCGTCAGGTCAAAGATCATGAGGGGCTCCCCAGTTAGTTAAGGGGTAAAGAATCTGCCTGTCAATGCAGGAGATGCAGGTTCGATTCCTGAGTTGGGAAGACCCCCTGAAGAAGGAAACAGGAACCCAATCCAGTGTACTTGCTCACAAAATCCCATGGACAGAGGAGCCTGGAGGGCTATAGTTCATGAGGTCTCAGAGAGTCAGACATGACTTAGCAACCAAACAAAAACAAAAATTATGAACAGATCACCACCTCCCTTGTTCACATAAATTGTTGTTGCTCAGTCCCTAAGTCATGTTCAACTGTTTGCGACTCCATGGCCTGTAAAGCATGCCAGGGTCCTGGGTCCTCCACTACCTCTCAGAATTTGTTCATTCATGTCCATTGAGTTGGTGATGCTATCTGTCTCATACCCTGCTGTCCCTTCTTCTCTGGGCTTCAATCTTTCCCAGCATCAGTGTCTTTCCAATGAGTTGGATCTTCACATCAGGTAGCCAAAGTTTTGGAGCTTCAGCTTCAGCATCAGTATTTCCAATGAATATTCAGGGTTGGTTTCCTTTAGGATTGACAGGTTTGATCTCCTTGCAGTCCAAGGGACTCTCAAGAGTCTTTTAATTTCATGGCTGCAGTGACCATCCACAGTGATTTTGGAGATCAAGAAAATAAAATTGGCCACAGCTTCAACTTTTTCCCCTTCTATTTGCCATGAGGTGATGGGACTTGATAACATGATCTTAGTTTCTTAAATGCTGAGTTTCAAGCCAGCTTTTTCACTCTCCTCTTTCACTCTCATCAAGATGTTCTTTAGTTCTTTATTTACTTTCTGCCATTAGAATGGTATCATCTCGATATCTGAGGTTGTTGATATTTCTTCCAGCAACCTGGATTCTAGCTTGTGATTCATCTAGCTCAGCATTTCACATGCTGTATGCTGCATAGAAGTTAAATAAACAAGGTGAAAATATACAGCTTTGTCATTCTTCTTTCCCAATTTTAAACCAATCCATTGTTCTATGTCTGGTTATACTGTTGCTTCCTGACCTGCATGCAGGTTTCTCAGGAGACAGGTAAAGTGGTCTGGTACTCTCTTTAAGAATTTACCACAGTTTGTTGTGATCCATAGAGTCAAAGACTTTATCATAGTCAATGAAAGAGAAGTGGATGTCTTTCTGAACTTCTTTGTTTTCTTCAGGAGCCAATGAATGTTGGAAATTTGATCTCTAGTTCCTCTCCCTTTTTGAAATCCAGTTTGTACATCTGGAAGCTCTCAGTTCACATACTGTTGAAGCTTATTTGAAGGAATGAGCCTAACCTTGATAGCATGTAAAATAAGCACAGTTGTATGGTAGTTTGAACGTTCTTTGGTATTGCTTTTCTTTATAACTGGAGTGAAAATTGATCTTTGCCTTTTCCGCAAGACCTCAGTCTTGAGGCTACTGGTGAGTTTTCCAAATTTGGTGACCTATTGAGTGCAGCACTTAAAAAGCATCGTCTTTGGGATTTGAAATATCTCAGCTGGAACTCCTTCACTTCCACTAACTTTTATCCAAATAATGCTTCCCAAGGCCTACTTGATTTCATACTCCTGGATATCCAGTTCTAGGTGAATGACTGCATCATCATGGTTAGCTGGGTCAGTAAGACCTTTTTTGTACTGTTTTTCTATGTATTCTTGCCACCTTTTCTTAATCTCTTCTGCTTCTGTTAGGTCCCTACAGTTTCTGTCCTTTATCATGCCCATCCTTGCATGAAATTTTCCCTTGATATCTCCAATTTTCTAGAAGGGATCTCTAGGCTTTCCCATTCCATTGTTTTCCTTTCTTTGCACTCTTCATTTAAGAAGGCCTTCTTATTTCTCCTTGCTATTCTCTGAAATTCTGCTTTCAGATGCATTTGTCTTTCACTTTCTCCCTTGCCTTTCACTTCTTTTTTCTTTTCTTCTTCTTCTTTTTTTTTTTTTTTTTAATTCCTCAGCTATCTGTAAAGCCTCTTCAGGCAAACACTTGCCTTTTTGCATTTCTTTTTCTTTGAGATGGTTTTGGTCACTGCCTCCTGTACAATGTTATCAACTTCTGTCCATAGTTCTTCAGGCAGTCTCTGTCTACCAGATCTAATCCCTTGAATCTATTTGTCACCTCCATGGTAAAATCATAAGGGATTTGATTTAGGTCACATCTGAGGGCCTTGTGGTTTTCACTACCTTCTTCAATTAAAGCCTGAATTTTGCAATAAGGAGCTCATGATCTGAGCCACAGTCAGTTCCAGGTCTAGTTTTTACTGACTGTGTAGAATTTCTCCATCTTTGGCTGTAAAGAACACAAGCAATCTGATTTCAGTATTGACCATCTGGTGATGTCCACAGGAGTTCTCTCTTGTATTGTTGGAAAAGAGTGCTTGGTATTACCAGCATGTTCTCTTCACAAAAGTCTGTCAGCTTTGCCCCGCTTCATTTGTACTCCAAGGCCAAACTTGCCTGTTTCTCCAGGTATCTCTTGACTTTCACTTTTGCGTTCCAATCCTTTGTAAGGAAAAGGACTTTTTTTTTTTTTTTGGTGTTAGTTCTAGAAGGTCTTTATAGAATCAGTCAACTTCAGCTTGTTTGGCATCAGTGGTTGGGGCATAGATTTGTGACTACTGTGATGTTATATGGTCTTCCTTGGAAATGGATAGAGATTATTCTGTCGTTTTTGAGACTGCACTCAAGTGCTGCATTTTGGACTCCTTTGTTGACCATAACAGCTACTCCATTTCTTCTAACGTATCCTTGCTCACAGTAGTGTATGTATATATATACATATATATATATACATGTATATGTATATATATATACAGGGTCTTCTGTATTAAATGCGACCATTCAGTCCACTTTAGTTCACTGATACCTAAAATGTCAATGTTCAGTCTTGTCCTGTCCTCCTTGACCATCTCCAATTTACCCTGTGATTCATGGACCTAATATTCCAAGTTCCTATGCAATATTATTCTTTACAGCATTGGACTTTTCTTTCACCATCACACACATCACAACTGAGCATCATTTCTGTTTTGGTCCACTGCTTCATTCTTACTGGAACTATTCATAATGGGCTCATTTTATGCCATCGTTTTTTGTTTTTTGTTTTGCCTTCTCATACTGGTCATGGGGTTCTCATGGCAAGAACACTGGAGTGGATCATTATGTCCTTCTCCAGCGGATCACAGTTTGTCAGAACTCTTCACTGTGACTTGTCCATCTCAGGTGGCCCTGCATGGCATAGTTCATAGTTCCATTGAGTTGCACAAGTCCCTTCACCACGACAAGACTGTTATCCATGAAGAGGTTCACATAACTCCCTATATTTACCTCACATACAATTGAAGTAAAAACTGTCCTTTAAAAAAGTCTTTATTATCATAAGTATTTGTTTAAAGATTTACTCACTGAACAGAGTTGAAACTTGAGGGCAAGATAATCACTGCTTACTGACCATTTTATTTCTAGCATATGGTGTACTGTATGAATGTTAGGTGAACACCAAAACTCATGTTGAATGCATTAATCAGTAAGCAATAAATAAATGTTATGAGACTGCTATTATCCTCATTTTATTTTTTTATTTCCATTAATAGAAATATGCTCTAATTTATAATAACAACCAAAAAGGTGAAGTTTTCCTAGAATACACAGTGCTGTGCAAACTGCACATATTAGCATACCAACACGATGTAAATGACTCTATAGATTACAGAGCTAATAATAACTCTCACTTTAAGCCCAAATTCTACTTCAAAACTTAACTGGAGGCTTTTTCTCCTGTTTACTTAAGTCTGCTTTCCACAATCCTATTCTCTTATCTATCACTTCCAAGTATTCTGTGCATCTTTAACTTATTTATTTAAAGGATGAACACTAAGTATTTATGATACTTAGTGTTAGATACAATATGATGGTTATTCTGCTAAAAACTGTATGTACTTTTTTTTGTATTTCAAATTGAACGTTTATATTTTAAAATCTATATTATTACTATTAGTGCTGGTTTAACAGATTATCCTGTTTAGTATATTAAACTAAAGAAGGCAATGGCACCCCATTCCAGTACTCTTGCCTGGAAAATCCCATGGACGGAGGAGCCTGGTGGGCTGCAGTCCATGGGGTCGCTGAGGGTCGGACACGACTGAATGACTTCACTTTCACTTTTCACTTTCCTGCATTGGAGAAGGAAATGGCAACCCACTCCACAGTTCTTGCCTGGAGAATCCCAGGGGTCGGGGAGCCTGGTGGGCTGCTGTCTATGGGGTCACACAGAGTCAGACACGACTGAAGTGACTTAGCAGCAGTATATTAAAACAACCCAATTTATCACCTTCAGTTCAGTTCAGAATAGTCACTTAGTCATGTTTGACTCTGCTATCCCATGGACTGCACCATGCCAGACTTCCCTGCCCATCACTAATTCCCAGAACTTGCTCAAACACATGTCCATTGAGTCAGTGATGCCATCCAACCATCTCATCCTCTGTCGTCCCCTTCTCCTCCTGTCTTCAATCTTTCCCAGCATCAGGGTAGTTTCCAATGAGTCAGCTCTTCACATCAGCCAAAGTATTGTAGCTTCAGCTTCAGCATCAGTCCTTGCAGTGAATATCCAGGACTGATTTCCTTTAGGACTGATTGGTTTGATCTCCTTGCTGTCCAAGGGACCCTCAAGACTCTTCTCCAGCACCATAGTTTGAAAACGTCAATTTTTCATCACTAAGCTTTCTTTATAGTCCAACTTTCACATCCATACATGACTACTGGAAAAAACATAGCTTTGAATAGAGAGACCTTTGTTGGCAAAATAATGTCTCTGCTTTTTTATATGCTGTCTAGGCTGGGTACTCCATGGGGTTGCTAGAGTCAAACATAACATAGCAAATAAACAGCCACCACTAGGTTGGTCATAGCCTTTCTTCCAAGGACCGAGCGTCTTTTAATTTCATGGCTGCTATCATCATCTGCAGTGATTTCGGAGCCCAAGGGGGGGAAAATTTTTTGTCACTGTTTCCATTGTTTCCCCATCTATCTGCCATGAAGTGATGGGACTGAATGCCATGATCTTAGTTTTTTTAATGTTGACTTTTAAGCCAACTTTTTCACTCTCCTCTTTAACTTTCATCAAGAAGCTCTTTAGTTCTTCATTTTCAACCATAAGTGTGGTGTCATCTGCATATCTGAGGTTATTGGTATTTCTCCCTGCATTCTTGATTCCAGCTTGTGCTTCATCCAGCCTGGCATTTCTCATGATGCACTCTGCATATAATTAAATAAACAGGGTGACAATATATAGCCTTGGCATACTCCATTCCTAATTTGGAACCAGTCTGTTGTTCTATGTCCAGTTCTAACAGTAGCTTCTTGACCTGCATATGAGATTTCTCTGGAGGCAGGTCAGGTGGTCTAGTCTTCCCATCTCTTGAAGAATTTTCCACAGTTTGTTGTGATGCACACAGTCTAAGGCTTTGGCATAAAGCAAAATATGTTTTTCTGAAACTCTCTAGCTTTTGTGATGATCCAGCGGATGTTGGCAATTTGAACTCTGGTTCCTATGCATTTTATAAATCCAGCTTGAACATCTGGATGTTCACACTTCACGTACTGTTGAATTCTGGCTTAGAGAATTTTGAGTATTACTTTGCTTGTGTGGTGAGATGAGTGCAATTGTGCAGTAGTTTGAAGATTCTTTGGCATTGCCTTTCTTCAAGATTGGAATGAAAACTGACCTTTTCCAGTCCTATGGCCACTGATGAGTTTTCCAAATTTGCTGGCATACTGAGTGCAGCACTTTCACAGCACCATCTCAGATTATAAATTCCACATTAACGTTACTGGCATATATATAATCCAGATTTCATCATGGTTCCATTTCTCTCTGAAAGTTGTAGGGGATGAAGTACACATTGTTTTTTCCATCTTCTAGAAACTGTCACTCCTTGACTCCACTTTCAAAGATAGCCAAAGGATTTTTTTTTTTCTCATATCACGTCTCTCTGATTACCATATTTCTTTTTCTTTTAAGGACTCATTCATTATATTGAGCCCATTCTAATAATCTATGATAATGTACCTGTGTATGTGTGTGTGTGACCCCATGGACTGTAACCCACCAGGCTCCTCTGTCCATGGAATTTTCCACACAAAGAAACTTGAGTGGATTGACATTTCCTACTCCAGGGGATCTTCCCTACCCAAGGATAAAACTGCATTTCTTGTGCCTTCTCTGCACTGGCAGGTGTATTCTTTACCACTGCACCACCTATCTTCATCTTAATGCCCTTAATTTAAACCCAACTGCATATTATCTGTCACCATATAAGGTAACATGTTCTCACTTCTGGGATTACGAAGTGGACATCTTTGAAGGGACATTAGTCTGCCCATATCACAACGCATCCTTGATTACAGTTGTCATGGGTAATCTGCCAGATTATTTTTTCCTTTTACATACCTATTTACAACTAAAATTATAGAACTCTCACTCTTTTGTGTAAGGCTCTTTTATTCAGCAGAGTATTTATAAAATTCACCCATGTTGTCATATGCCCTCTTTATTTCTGAGTATTATTCCATTGATGGATATGCCATTTTTAATAAGTTCAGTGGCAACCTGAGACATTCTCAGGTTTTATCTATTATAAATGAGCTGTTGTAAGCATCACTGTTGACATTTGTCAACACATGCTTTGATTTTTTTCTTGATTAAATATGTAAACTGTGGAACATTGGATTATCAGGTAGATATATTTAAATTTTATGAGAAACTACCAGACTGTTCCTATAATGACTGCACTATTTTCTTCTTCCACAATAATACATTATAGAAGAGTTTCAATTCTTTTCTCATCTTTAAGTGGATGTATACTGTATCTGATTTTCATTTCCATATTTAATGGATAATGATGTTCAGCATCATTATTTTTTATGTACCTATTGACATTTTAACACCATCCTTCGGTTGTTTCCAATGTCTTCCCACATTTTTTAAGGGTTGTTTATTGTCTTTGTGTGAAGCTTTTGGCATGTTTTATATATTCAGGATATAAGTTCTTTGTCAGATATATATTTTGCAATTTGTTTTCCCACTCTGTGGTGGCCTTATTAGTTTTCTAATAAGTGGGATTTTCTTTTCTTTTATTTTCATAAAAAAGTTATTTAATTATCATGAAATCTAATATATATATATATTTGTAAATTTTATAGTCATTGTATTCTGTTCTTGGTTTTAGAACTTATGTCTACACCCCAGTTGCAACTATATCTTGTTATCTTTTCCTGTGGAAACTATAATTTTAGTTTCCACCTTTGTGTTCATATTTAATTTTTATGTATGGCCTTATGTTTTTATGGCATGTACTTTTCTGTCCTTGTGCTTTCAATTTACCTAAAAATTAATAAAGAAAGTACATCTTTGTACCTGTGCCTTGTTTTCTCATTAATTATGGTGTCTCTGCTTTTTCATATTTAATATAATTATCAATATGACTGGGTTTAAGTGTATGATTTTAATCATTTGGGTTTGTTCAATTTTACTTTGATCTTATTTTTCTACTTTCTAACTTCTCTTTCATTATTTGATATCTTTTCAAGACTCAGTTTCTCAGTTACATACTTTTTTATAAAACATTTCTTTTAACATTAAGACATAACTGCCACATTTAAACTATACAATTTGATAAGTTCTGACATAGGAATAGAACCATATAATCAGCACCACAATCAAGACAATTAACATATTAACTTTCCCTCACATTTTCTCTTTATAGAACTTTTCTCTTATCCCCATGATATCACTGCTTTGCTTTTGTGTTACTATAGATCGAGACTGTTCAAGAACAGCAGTTTGACATTTTGAGCTGGATAAATGTCTTGTGCATTGTAGGTTTCTTTGAAGCACCTCTGGTCCCTACTTCAGTTCAGTTCAGTCTCTCAGTCATCTCTGACTCTTTGCGACCCCATGGACTGCAGCATGCCAGGCCTCCCTGTCCATCACCAACTCCAAGAGTTTACTCAAAGTCATGTCCCTCAAGTCAGAGATGCCATCTGACCATCTCATCCTCTGTCATCCCCTTCTCCAACTTTCAATCTTTCCCAGCATCAGGGTCTTTTCAAATGAATCAGTTCTTTGCATCAGGTGGCCAAAGTATTGGAGCTTCAGCCTCACCCTCAGGCCTTCCAATGAATAGTCAGGATTGATTTCCTTTAGAATGGACTGGATGGATCTCCTTGCAGTCCAAGGGACTCTCAAGAGTCTTCTCCAACACCACAGTTCAAAAGCATCACTTCTTTGGCACTCAACTTTCTTTATAGTCCAACTCTCACATCCATACATGACTACTGGAAGAACCATAGTCTTGACTAGACAGACCTTTGTTGGCAAAATAATGTCTCTGCTTTTTAATATGCTGTCTAGGCTGTTCATAACTTTCCTTCCAAGGAGTAAGTGTCTTAATTTCATGGCTGCAGTCACCATCTGCAGTGATTTTGGAGCCCTCCAAAATAAAGTCTCTCACTGTTTCCACTGTTTCCCCATCTATTTGCCATGAAGTGATGGGATCAGATGCCGTGATCTTAGTTTTCTGAATGTTGAGCTTTAAGCCAACTTTTTTCACTCTCCTCTTTCATTTTCATAAAGAGGTTCTTTAGTTCTTCTTCACTTTCTCCCATAAGGGTGGTGTCATCTGCATATCAACTAACTATATACCTACCCAAGACTGACCTTTTCAGTCCACTCACAATATGACTATCTGCACATTTCTTAACCAAAATAATCAATCTTCCTTAAAAACTGTGATCTTAAACAATAGATCAACACAGAAAGTAACTGGATAAGTCACAAGTAAAAAAAATATAAGGTAAATCAAATGTATCTGCATTCTTGCAACAATATCAGTTATTAATATTACTTTTCTATCTGTGAGAACACCATAATATAGGTACCAAAACAATGATTAACAATAATACGGGTTAATGCACATTCAATACACATAGCTCAGACTGAGGCTTAGAAAAATCAGACAAATAGTCTTATGATACATATTACTAAAAAGATTCAAGATATCTTACTTCACAACAGTGAACACAGAAGATTTTGTGAGTAAATCCAGAGCCTTACATGCATTTGACTTTGCATTTTACATTTAAATAAAACAAATTGCAACTTTTCAAGAAAAGAATATTTTACAAAGTACAAGATAGTTTATGGTTTTCTTTACTTAAACATCATAAATGTGGTACTGAACAGACTTTAATACAATTCACGTTCTGTATATTTAATGGTGTCTAACAAACTACTCCTTATTTAGGCACATAAAGCAACATTCCCTTATTTTTACCATCTATTATAACTCTAAGAAATTACTCAGCTAAAGTATTCAGTCATTAGTCATGACTAATCCGTCATCTAGTCTCATTCAATGACTGGAATCATCGAGAAAATTCTGTATTAACATGCTTGGTACCTGGATTAGGAAGACAAACAGTTGGGAATAGCTGAATCTTCTAGGGCAACTTATTCTTTATGGGCTTATTAGTCTGGCAGCCTCAATGTAAATGACCTTCTTATATTGCAGCTGAGACAGAAACTGGCAGAAACTACATGTTCTTTCCTACCTTACTCTCAGAAATCAAGCAGCACCACTTTCACCACATTCTAATCACTGAAGTATAATCCAAAGCATGTCAAGGTTCAGAGGATGGCCACATCTACTCTATTTTCCCATCAGTGGAGTATCAAAGAACTCAGAGATACATTTAAACCCAAAGAACACATGATAGGCTATGTTTTTAAAGTATAAACTATAAAATTTACACATGTATTTCCTTATTTAAAATAAAAATCTAAATTTACTTCAATCATGGCTTCATGAATTCACCATGACAACTGTGTTCTCTAATTCTCCAATATATTTGATTGTCTATGTAGAGGATACTTAACAGGTCTTCAAATCCTAAGATATTAAAATTGCATCAGGACTGTGTCCTTGTTTTCTGGTATGTAATTATGGATCCTTAGTTCACAAAACTGCTTCTATCTTTTGTAAACAGTCATCTGCATATATAAGTAGATAAGCCTAATACATATCTGCCACTTTTATTCTTGGACTATACATTCACCAAACAACAAAATTCACCATGATTTTGCACAAACTCCTTCAGGAAAAAGCTACTACAATATTACAATATCCTGTGGTGTGCTTATTTTTTCCACATTTCACATGATGGAAAATAATAATTATAAAATCATTGTCTTTTTCCAGAACAATAATTTGAAGGAACAGGTGCATGTCATCTCAGTCTCAGTCTGGAGCTCATTTCAATAAACTCAGATCAGCTGCATTTTTTAAGACCACACTATTAGTTGTCTCATTTGTTACAACCATTCTTTGCATATCTCAACATCTGTCAATGTCCATACAGAAAGCCCCCAAGAGGAAGCAGATGTTACAAAATTCTAATTTAGATGTTTATTTTGACTTTTAGACAACATCTGAAGAACAAATATCCTGTTCTGTTAAGCAGCATTATCAAACGAAAATTGTTGATGAATTCTGTTATTAGTTTGTCACTGTTTCTGAAATGCTCATCTCAGTAATTAGTAGTGAGGAAACCGATATTCTCAGAATGCTTGGCCCTTAATTAAATAGGCAAGGAAAAAGGGAAAGTGTAAGGGGAGGAGAGATGGAGGGAAATGATAGATGGATAAATAAATATTAAGAAATAAGAAATTCAATTTGTATCTGAAATCCAGGTTTGATTGTGCAATTACCTGAAAGTTTATGATAAACACTTTTTGATTTAAAATTTAAAATGTCTGATTTATCCAGAAAATATTACTCCATGCATAACACTGTATTCAAAATAAGCATATTACTGATTAGTGAAAAAAAAAGATATAGATAGACTTTTATATAATGCAAAAATAGGGTTTTTTTTGTATTTTAGTTTAAATTTCATTTTGTTCATATGTCTTGTGTAAGAATATATATATAATTTCTGAAGAATTAATGGCAGGTTAAGAGAACCTATTAATTTTCATACTTTAGCATTTCCATTTAAATGCTTATATATTAATTTACAAAACAAAAAAAAATAAATGGATTAAGTATATTTTCCACATTGGTATCTTAGTAGATGCATTTTCTGCTTCAGTTCGTTTCAGTTCAGTTGCTCAGTCGTGTCCAACTCTTTGCGACCCCGTGAATTGCAGCACGCCAGGCCTCCCTGTCCATCACCAACTCCCGGAGTTCACTCAGACTCATGTCCATCGAGTAAGTGATGCCATCCAGCCATCTAATCCTCTGTCGTCTCCTTTTCCTCCTGCCCCCAATCCCTCCCAGCATCAGAGTCTTTTCCAATGAGTTAACTCTTCACGTGAGGTGGCCAAAGTACTGGAGTTTCAGCTTCAGCATCATTCCCTCCAAAGAAATCCCAGGGCTGATCTCCTTCAGAATGGACTGGTTGGATCTCCTTGCAGTCCAAGGGACTCTCAAGAATCTTCTCCAATGCCATAGTTCCATCCATACATGATCACTGGAAAAAACATAGCCTTGACTAGACGTACCTTTGTTGACAAAGTAATGTCTCTGCTTTTCAATATGCTATCTAGATTGGTCATAACTTTTCTTCCAAGGAATAAGCGTCTTTTAATTTCATGGCTGCAATCACCATCTGCAGTGATTTTGGAGCCCCCCAAAATAAAGTCTGACACTGTTTCCACTGTTTCCCCATCTATTTGCCATGAAGTGATGGGACCAGATATTATGATCTTCGTTTTCTGAATGTTGAGCTTTAAGCCAACTTTTTCACTCTCTTCTTTCACTTTTGTCAAGAGGTTTTTTAGTTCCTCTTCACTTCACCATAAGGATGCTGCCATTTCCCTAATATTTGGCTATTACGAATTTAGTGAAGATATTAAAGCAATGTCCAACTGTTTAATATTCTTTTTTCCTCAGTATCAGAGTTCATCGCATCACTGTTTACAATAGCTAGGACACGGAAGCAACTTAGATGTCCATCGGCAGATGAATGGATAAGAAAGCTGTGGTGCATATACACAATGGAATATTACTCAACTATTAAAATTAACACATTTGAATCAGTTCTAATGAGGTGGATGAAACTGGAGCCTATTATACAGAGTGAAGTAAGTCAAAAAGAAAAACCCCAGTACAGTGTATTAATGCATATATATGGAATTTAGAATGATGGTAATGATGACCCTATATGCAAGACAGTGAAAGAGACACAGATATAAAGAACAGACTTTTGTGCTCTGTGGGAGAAGGCAAGGGTGGGATGATTTGAAAGAATAGCATTGAGATATGTATATTACCATAAGTGAAATAGATCACCAGTCCAAGTTCAATGCAGGAAACACGGCACTCAAATCCAGTTCACTGTGACAACCCAGAGGGAAGGCATGGGGAGAGAGGTGGGAGAGGGGCTCAGGATGGAAGACACATGTACACCCATGGCCGATTCATGTCAATGCATGGCAAAAGCCACTACAATAATTAGCCTCCAAAAAATAAATTAATTAATTTAAAAAAAGTAGTTAATTTTTTCCACTAAGTTTATAGATGATAGCATGATTTCTTTTTATAGTGACAGAAATCTTCATTTAGTTATTTCAAACTAGGTGAAATGTTTTTCTACCATACAAGAGTGAGAAATTTTCATCTACCAATATTCACATATAAACTTATAAAACTTTGTCAAATTATTTGCAATTGCATAAATTACCTCAATAACATGAAAATTTTTAAGTAATTTCTTATTTCTCTATTATAAACCTGAATTTGATATTAATCCCCATGTATGTTAGGCCTAATGCCAAATTACTTCAGATATTTGCTTTAAAGCAAGATTGATGTTTTAATAACATAAAACTGTAGAATGCTGTCAAAGATTACCGATGTTTTTCTTTGATTCTCCAAAATAATTAATATGATTATGATACAATTATTATACATAAAATAATGTCTTATCATAAGGTAATTAAAAATCAGATTTGAAAAAGGCTTTTATGAAAGAAAATATCCACAGCATTGTTTTGAAACCACAATATCAATATAAGAACGTGGTAATGAAACAGTCTCTTTATATTTGTCTAAATGAACAGTGCATAATATTTACAAGCCCCCAGCCTGGATTATGGAGAAGGCAATGGCACCCCATTCCAGTACTCTTGCCTGGAAAACCTCATGGATGGAGGAGCCTGGTAGGCTGCAGTCCATGGGGTCGCAAAGAGTTGGACAAGACTGAAAGACTTCGCTTTCACTTTTCACTTTCATGCGTTGGAGAAGGAAATGGCAACCAACTCTAGTGTTCTTGCCTGGAGAATCCCAGGGACGGGGGAGCCTGGTGGGCTGCCATCGATGGGGTTGCACAGAGTTGGACAGGACTGAAGCAACTTGGCAGCAGCAGCAGCTTGGATTAGTGCCTTTATCAAGAGAGGAAGAAAACAATGCTATCTCTCTTGCATATGGGGATGCAACAAGAAGGCTCCCATCTGTAAATCAATAAGAGAGTCCTCACCAGGAACCCAACAATGGTGGCACACTCATCTTGAATTTCTCAAGCTCTGTAATTGTGGGAAATAAATTTCTGTTGTTTAAACCACCCAGTCTATGGTGTTTTGTTAATGCAGGCTCAGCTAAGACATATCTCATATCCTATATCAACAAAAATAGGGCAAATCGGGGCAAACAGTGCAGGTAGATTTAAATATTTACATTATATATTTGTTTACATTATATATATAAATTCATAAATTAAATATTTACATTATATATTATAATATATTATATATATTATATGTTTACATTATAATATGTAATGTTAGACCTAAAATAGGTTATTAATATAATTTTATTTTCTTTCATCATAATCTATGGAATATCATAAACTGATTGCAAAACCATTAAATTCTTACAGAGAAAAAATATAGAAATAAAATAAAATTGATGTACAAAATGGTAAAAAATGAATATTAGGCCAAAATACAAAGTAAAAAAAACAGTAATGGATAAAAATATAATGTTTATATATCCACTCTTATGATGACCTACATTTATAGAAAATGGTGAAATACAAGCTAAAATTTTTAAATCCTACATATATATTCTGTTTTATTTTTAAAAATACATAAATATATAGCTAATGAAGACATTTGAAAATGGTAAAATTATATAAGAAAAACTCATCAAAAAGAAGATGTAACTGAAGCACAGGTGTAGCAGTAGTATTTTATAAAGAGAGCTCTTAATTGATGTAATGTATATATGTCACAACAAACATCTATTTTTATGAGACAAAATAAATAACATTGAAATACATTATAAAAGTATATTGCCAAGTATTTATAGTTATTTTTTAATTTATTTATTTTTTTACTTTACAATATTGTATTGGTGAAATTTATTATAATTTGGTCACTGAGGCTTACTATATGTACTGTTACATTTGTCACCATTTGTTGTATGAATACCTGACTTAAAAGTCAGATTATGAGTATTCTGATGAAAATGAACTCCTTATATTCCATGACAAATAACTAAACAAATCACTTTCTTTCTAGAGATATGCAGACATGCCAGCTAAAGGTAAGTAAATATTTTAGTTCTGCATTTATAGCCAGAAAGGAAGAGCAATGGCTAAGGTATTCATTCTTTTAAGAAGAATGTTATAATAGGGTAGCCTACATTTGTTCCTGTACCTGAATAAGTCACTAAGCTCCAGACTACTTGGGATTACATATCACATGTGGTGAAAGACACACAAATAAATAATGAATAACCACGTGGCAGTTAAAAAGGATAGACTTGGTACTCCAAGGCCAAACTAGCCTGTTTCTCTAGGTATCTTTTGACTTCCTACTTTTTCATTCCAATCTCCTATAATGAAAGGACATCTTTTTGGAGTTAATTCTAGAAGGTCTTGTAGGTCTTCAGAGAACCGGTCAACATCATCTTCTTTAGCATTATTGGCTGGGGCATAGACTTGGATTACTGTGATGTTGAATGGTTTGCCTTGGAAAGGAACCGAGATCATTCTGTCTTCTGAAGTTGTACTCAGGTACTGCATTTTGGACTCTTTTGTTGACTATGAGGGCTACTTCATTTCTTCTCAGGGATTCTTGTACACAATAGTACGTATGATGGTCATCTAAACTAAATTAGCCCATTCCTGTCCATTTAGTTCACTGATTCCTAAGATGCTATATTCCAATGTTCACTCTTCACCACAACCAATTTACCTTGATTCATGGACCTAACATTCTAGGTTCCTATGCAATATTGTTCTTTACAGCACCGGACTTTAATTTTACCACTAGACACCTCCACAACTGACCAAGAATGACTAGCTGCTTCTTTCTGGAGGTATTCATTATTGTCCTCCTTCATTCCCTGATAGCATATTAGATAATTTCCGACCTGAGGGGCTCATTTTCTGTTGTCCTATCTTTTTGCCTTTTCATGCTGTTCATGTTTTTCTAATGGAAAGAATACTGAAGTGCTTAGCCATTCCTTCCTCCTGTGGACCACATTTTGTCAGAACTCTTCATTATGACCACTCTGTCTTGGTGGCCCTGCAGGTAATGGCTCACAGCTTCAATAAGTTACACAAGCCCCTTTGTCACGACAAGGCTTTGACCCATGATGGGGTCGGTAAAGATATGCATCAGGATTTTTTATTCTATCTTAAAATACATTTATACCAATAATCAATGGAGAAAAAGTATATCAAATATAAAATTTCAAAGAAATATAAGTGAATATTTGTTTATACAAATAAGTACATAGGCTGAATATATTAATAGTTGGTAAAACATATAACTAAATTATAATGTGACATATATTTCCATGTATTGAATAATAGTGTATATATTGGCAATCTCAAGGAGAAACCTGGGACAAAATGGAAATATTTTAGGTGAGTTGTAAATATTCAGAGTGCATTCAATTTTTATATTATTTTCCAGTGAGAAAATAGGAAAATGAAATAAAATGTTGTAGGTATTAAATATGAAAATGTCAAACCTGCCCAGAATGTCTGAGTAAAGTGTATGCCAGAATAGCTATCAAAGTACCTCAGGATGATGTTAGACTCAAAATAGACACATAGTACATATTGTATTCCTCTATTTAGATTTCAAATTTCCTTATGTTTTTAGAAATTCTAGGTGTAACAAACTGAAACTCTTCCAGAGAACGGGCAGACTAAGATATATAAGAAGGTGGATGAAACTGGAGCCTATTGTGCAGAGTGAAGTGAGCCAGAAGGAAAAACATAAATACAGTATACTAACGCATATATATGGAATTTAGAAAGATGGTAACAATA
>NW_011494851.1:240509-249034 GCF_000754665.1 Bison bison bison
AGGAGGGTTCGGGATGGGGAACACATGTATACCTGTGGCGGATTCATTTTGATATTTGGCAAAACTGATACAATTATGTAAAGTTTAAAAATAAAATAAAATTAGAAAAAAAAAAAAAAAAAAAGAAAAGAAAGATGGTTGCAAGAAGATATAAAGAGGTGAGGGTTATAATAAGTGGAATGCTTACATCATAAGTGTCGCTTTACACTTACAACTGTGTATGTAAAATCTCATGAAAATTAGCAAATTTGTTGTTTTACTTAAGCTCTTTAAATTTTTAAAATTTTCTTTCAACAATTTAATTTTACTTTCAACACTATTAAGGACAAATAATACTCATTTGTGGAAGAAAATCAGTTTGTAGCATCTGATTTTGGTGATATAAGTTGATCATGGTTATCTTCATTTTCTATGATCTGCTTTTATTCCAAATATAGAAGGGAAATTTTCTTAGTTATTATGCTAACTTAAGTACTGGCTGACTAAATAAAAAATGCTCACTGACGATGAAGGATATAAGAATTGTCAATACGACATAATGGAAAATCAGAAAAATAGGATTCTATTATAAATACCTCTTATAATGGTGATAATATAACTGATTTCTTTGGTGTTCACTTTACATACCTGCAAATGAAAAGAGTTTGACTAGAAGATATGTAAGACCCATTTCAATTCTCAAATTTTATGGTGAAAATAAAGCGTTAAAATTGCTTCTGAAATTGCTCAAACCTTCATAGTATTAGTACAACTAAGAACTAAATTCCCTAAAGGTAATCATTATTTACTATTTACCTTTGTAATTTTCTAATCAAATACTGGACTTCTAAAAAGATAATATATTCCATGCCTCTAAAATATTTAACTTGATAAGCTTTAAACTGAAATGTTGCATTGCCATGAAAATTTGGCAGATTATTTATATCTCCCTGCATGCACGATTCTGAGTAAAAGTGTAAATGAAGTACGTAGGAAGATAAAAAAAATTATCTAATGGACAATGTTTTCCCCACTGAAATATGATCCATACTCATCCCAGATGACAGCTTTGTATCATGCAAGGTAATTAACACATGAGTGAAAATATAGAACTAAAAAAAAACCCTGTCTAATTCTCCCAAGTATTTTTTTTTAATAATAATACCCAAAACAAATAAATCAATAGAAATCTCTTGCTCTTTGCACATATCTTAGGGAATTTTTGTTAAAATATAATGATCTTCAATATCAATGAGAAACCATCTGTCCCTGAGCATCTATCATATTGAAGTTGGCAATGATTAATAATAAAAAATACTAGACAGATGGGCATCATATTAGCTACCAAAACTTTGATTCTTTTGTTACATATTTTTTCTTACACAACCTCTTGATGTAGTTATATATTAATAATGCTTAAAGGTATTTCATTCATGAATAATTTAGGAAGCACAAAATGGAAGATGGTAAGTTGAAAGAGAAAAGGTGCCATTTTCTCTGATCTAAGTTGCTCAGAACACAAAAACAAATGTTACTCTCAACAGTGTATTCAAACAGCTTGCTTTTAGAGATTTTGATTCTACTCTGTCATTGAGAACAGTGATAAAGGCTCTGGCTTTACTGCGTAGGAGGGTTTACCTCTTGTTTTTCCCCTCGGAATTTTCTTAGCATGTAAATAAACACCTATGACAGAGTGAATAACATCATACTCTGTATTAGGAATAGTTCATATAGACAAGGATATTTATATACATTAGAATCATAATAGCTTAGTACATATATTACCAAGAAATTTCTTTATTTTCCAACTGTGTTTTGATAATGTGTGTTGCATAAAGATGGTATATGTGAGAAATGTCTCTCAATACTCTTTTTTAGTATTTGCCTAAGTCTTAAAGATCTGTGTAGTCAACAGAGAATGAGATGATTTAATGTCATCACCAACACAATGGACATCATTTTGAGCAAATTCAGGGAGACAATGAAGGCTAGGGAAGCCTGGTGTGCTGCACTCCATGGAGTTGCAAAGAGTTGGACAGGACTAGAGACTTCACAACAGCAACGTCTTAATGTAGGGCTAAGCAGTCAATGGTTAAAACTAATATGTGGCTCAAATCAATGATGGGCATGAAAATAATGCTTTTCTTTATCATATATCCCATAAAAAGATGATATGACTGATATGACTAAAAAAGGACTTTATATTAATTTATTAACTATTTAATATGTGTAATTTTAATGATATACTTCATAAAAGCATCAAGATATCATTAAACTTCCAGTTCTAGTAAGAATGGGCTAGTGCTTAAGACCAACTTCTCTGGTAAGGACACCAAAAATATGAATAAAACTAAATAAAATATTAATTCTAATATAAACATGAAATGTTAACAGCATAGTAACAAGTTTTATGGCTAAATTCTAGGCATAGAAAACCCACAGACATACATCTAGTATGAAAGGATTTCAGTACTGACTCTATTTTTCAATTCTGAAAAAATATCCATCTAGAAAACAGAACATCAGATTGTGTAGTAATAAGAAGCAGGGTGCAGTACCTGCTAACCTAAAGAGGAGAATCTAATGTCCTCCCAATTTAATCTAGGATCTTATATTGCTACACCTTCAGAGTGAAAATTAAACACAAATAAAACTACTCTTGAGGACACTTCACCTGGTTTGATGCCACCTGGGCAATATAGACTACCTCAAGCCTAAAAGGTGAACAGATTGTCCTTGTCTCTAATGTCCCCTTGTCATGGGGATGTCTGGCACAGAAGTAAATTGACTATATTTACAGTAGGTTAATATCATCTTATGTCTAAAACTGTTCATACAAATGAAGTTTTGAATTAAATATCTAGTATGCACTCAATGAAAAACAGGCACAGAGGATTTTAAATTCCACGTCTGAGAAACATATAAACAGTATACAATAGAAATCAGTTCAGAAAGATGTGATATTTTGGAATGATCAAGTACTAATCCATTATATACATATATACACATATATAATGTATACATTGTATGTAATGTATATATATAATGCATATATAATGTATAGATTATATATACTAATATATTATATATATATATATATATGTTTTCTTTAATTAAGTTGAAAATATCTCTGGAAAAAAAGAGATTAAAATCACATATTACATTTGGAAAAGAACCAGAAAATTTCATGTACTAAACAAATGCAGTAACAAAAATCAAATACTGTAATCAACTCCTCACTTTGAAAACAGCCTAGGCAAAATCAGAAAGAAAAAAATTTGAAGTAACTATTTTCCAGAATCTTATCTGAAGTAATAAAAAAGAGAAAATACATCAAATAGGAAAAAGTGAAAAAAGATGAAGTAGGAATATCTAATATTTGTTTAATCTGAGATCCCTACAGTAGGAAGCAAGAGAATAGAACAGTAGTATTTGAAAAGTTAATGAGATTTTTTTTTCAAAAGAACTAAAACTATCAATCAGAAAATTCTACAATCCCAAAGAATTTGGGGAAATAAATTATAGAAATCCCCAGTAGTATTTCATTATGAAACTGCAGAAAGCGAAAATTCAGGAAATATTAAGGACTGACAGATAAAACACAAGACCTCCTTTAAAAGCACTAAAAGACTTTAATTTTCTCAAAACAAAATTGTCTGGCTAAAATGACAGAATCACGAATGCACCATAGAAAATTAACTGTATTCCATTATTCTATAATTTACATGAAAATACCCTGATGCTAGTAAAGACTGACATCAGGAGGAGAAGGAGATGACAGAGCATGAGATGGTTAGATGGCATCACCAATTCTATGGACATGAGATTGAGGAAGCTCTGGGAGTTAGTGATGGACAGGGAAGATTGGCATGATGCGGTCCATGGGGTCGCAGGGTTGGACAAAACTGAGCAACTGAACTGACAGAAGTGACAGTTTACATTTGGAAAATAAAAGACTCTGGAAAAGCCATGGTCAATTATGTGTCAATAAATACCTGTGATGAACTTGGGAAACTTGTAGGAAAAAAAAATATGATAAACTACTAAACATAAAGCAATATAATTACCAACATATTTCCCTTAAATTTTCTTTTCAGGCCTTCCTGTACTTCTGTTCTTTCATCTATGATCATTTTCCCTCTAAGGAATGTGCTATAAATACTCTTTTTAATAACGCTTTTAGTACAAGAATCTCCAATGGTCAGGTATTTCTAGTTTGTTGTAAAAATTTGGATATTTAGCCTATATTTTGGAGGATAATTTCATTTAAAATAGCATTTCATGTTGGTAATTGTTACTGATGCTGTTTTCACATTTGAAGATATGATAGTAATACCTCTTCATCCCATTTTTTAAATATAAATTTATTTTAATTGGAGGCTAATTACATTACATTATTGTCAAAAACATTATCAGTTTTATTGTTACTCCTTTGGAATAAATTCATGCTTTAACCAGATACTCTTTTTTCTGTGATTATTCATTTTTAGTGTAAATATTATCCAAAGTATAACAGGGTGGTAGATTTGATTATTATTCATAATTATTTATATTCATTCTCTAGCAAAATCAAATATTCATGACCTGTGGCTCTTTAAGGCATGTTGGTGTCTCCCACTATAATTAGAATGAACTTTTCCACCCATGGCTTTTTGTAGGCTATCAAATATACCCTCTGACTCTTATAATTAGTTTTTGTGTATTCCTAAATGGCCCTCACTATCCCTCTGCAGTGTGTCAGTTTCAACTTAGCAATAACCAGCCAAATTGTTGGTTACTCTAAGAACTGCTTCCTTAACCCCATCTTTTTAAAATCATCACCCCTTCAAGGGTGTTCCTCATTATCAGTATCTTTTCTACTGAAGTCAACAACTGGGCTATGTTCAACATACCATTCACCATGGTATCATTTTCAAGGCAGCGAGTGAACCAGTCCCACAACCCCACCATGCCATCTGACTTCTCAGATCAAACATGGTATGACATTTTTAGGTCTTTTGACAAAATAGACAACCAGATGGAGTTAGTTTTGCACAAGATTTACCTGTGAAATTCATGTAAAAGAAAAATGGAGGGAAACGAAGGTAAATATTTGGAACATTCAGAACACAAATATGTCTGACATTAGTAAAATCAAAGAAGAAAAGAAAATTGTGTGTTAAGAGTCTCAGACTGAGGTACAGATCTCAGTTTCTTTTGGCTAGGCTGATTGGGGTCCTTCTGAAAAAATACTCCATGGAAGACTTCCACCTTTCATAGGTAGGGCCTCTATTAGGATCCCCACCAGGCTTAAACACTGGCTAGGAACAGTTCTCTGTTCGTTTCCAAGGAAAACCATTCAATAACACAGTAATCCAAGTCTATGCCCCAACCAGTAACGCTGAAGAAGCTGAAGTCGAATGGTTCTATGACCTACAAGACTTTTTAGAACTAACACCCTAAAAAGATGTCCTTTTCATTACAGGGGACTGGAATGCAAAAGTAGGAAGTCAAGAAACACCTGGAGTAACAGGCAAATTTGGCCTTGGAATATAGAATGAAACAGGGAAAAGACTAATAAAGTTTTGCCAAGAAAATGCACTGATCGTAACAAACACCCTCTTCCAACAACACAAGAGAAGACTCTACACATTAACATCACCAGATGGTCAACACCAAAATCAGATTGATTATATTATTTGCAGCCACAGATGGAGAAGCTCTATACAGTCAACAAAAACAAGACCAGGAGCTGACTGTGGCTCAGATCATGAACTCCTTATTGCCAAATTCAGACTTAAATGGAAGAAAGTAGGGAAAATCACTAGACCATTCAGGTTTGACCTAAATCAAATCCCTTATGATTATACAGTGGAAGTGAGAAATAGATTTAAGGGACTAGATCTGATAGATAGAGTGCCTGATGAACTATGGACTGAGCTTCATGACATTGTACAGGAGACAGGGATAAAGATCATCCCCATGGAAAAGAAATGAAAAAAAGCAAAATGGCTGTCTGGGGAGGCCTTACAAATAGCTGTGAAAAGAAGAGAAGTGAAAAGCGAAGGAGAAAAGGAAAGATATAAGCATCTGAATGCAGAATTCCAAAGAATAGCAAAAAGAGATAAGAAAGCCTTCCTCAGCAATCAATGCAAAGAAATAGAGGAAAACAACATAATGGGAAAGCCTAGAGATCTCTTCAAGAAAATTAGAGATACTAAGGGAACATTTCATGTAAAGATGGGCTCGATAAAGGAAAGAAATTGTATGGACATAACACAAGCAGAAAATATTAAGAAGAGATGGCAAGAATACACAGAAGAACTATACAAAAAAGATTTTCACGACCCAGATAATCACGATGGTGTGATCACTGACGTAGAGCCAGACATCCTGGAACGTGAAGTCAAATGGGCCTGAGAAAATCCCTACAAACAAAGCTAGTGGAGGTGATGGATTTCCAGTTGAGCTATTTCAAATCCTGAAAGATGATGCTGTGTAAGTGCTGCACTCAATTTGCAGGAAATTTGGAAAACTCAGCAGTGGTCAAAGGACTGGAAAAGGTCAGTTTTCATTCCAATCCCAAAGAAAGGCAATGCCAAAGAATGCTCAAACTACCACACAGTTGCACTCATCTCACATGCTAGTAAAGTAATGCTCAAAATTCTCCAAGCCAGGCTTCAGCAATACGTGAACCGTGAACTTCCAGATGTTCAAGCTGGTTTTAGAAAAGGCAAAGGAACCAGAGATCAAATTGCCAACATCCACTGGATCATCGAAAAAGCCAGAGAGTTCCAGAAAAACATCTATTTCTGCTTTATTGACTATGTCAAAGTCATTGACTGTGTGGATCACAATAAACTGTGGAAAATTTTGAAAGAGATGGGAATACCAGACCACCTGACCTTCGTCTTGAGAAATTTGTATGCATGTCAGAAAGCAACAGTTAGAACTGGACATGGAGCAACAGACTGATTCCACATAGGAAAAGTAGTACGTCAAGGCTGTATATTGTCACCCTGCTTATTTAATTTCCATGCAGAGTACATCATGAGAAATGCTGGACTGGAAGAAGCACAAGCTGGAATCAAGATTGCCGGGAGAAATATCAATAACTTCAGATATGCAGATGACACCACCCTTATGGCAGAAAGTGAAGAGGAACTCAAAAGCCTCTTGATGAAAGTGAAAGAGGAGAGTGAAAAAGTTGGCTTAAAGCTCAACATTCAGAAAACAAAGATCATGGCATCCAGTCCCATCACTTCTTGGGAAATAGATGGGGAAACAGTGGAAACAGTGTCAGACTTTATTTTTTTGGGCTCCAAAATCACTGCAGATGGTGACTGCAGCCATGAAATTACAAGATGCTTACTCCTTGGAAGAAAAGTTATGGCCAACCTAGATAGCATATTGAAAAGCAGAGTAATTACTTTGCCAACAAAATACCTTCTAGTCAAGGCTATGGTTTCTCCTGTGGTCATGTATGGATGTGAGAGTTGGACTGTGAAGAAAGCTGAGCACCGAAAAATTGATGCTTTTGAACTGTGGTGTTGTAGAAGACTCTTGAGGGTCCCTTGGACAGCAAGGAGATCCAACCAGTCTGTTCTGAAGGAGATCAGCCCTGGGATTTCTTTGGAAGGAATGATACTAAAGCTGAATCTCCAGCACTTTGCCACCTCATGCGAAGTGTTGACTCATTGGAAAAGACTCTGATGCTGGGAGGCATTGGGAGCAGGAGGAGAAGCGGACGACAGAGGATGAGATGGCTGGTTGGCATTACAGACTTGATGGACGTGAGTCTGAGTGAACTCCGGGAGTTCGTGATGGACAGGGAGGCCTGGCATGCTGCGATTCATGGGGTCTCAAAGAGTCAGACACGAATGAGTGACTGAACTAACTGACTGATCTGAGGAACAGTTCAGAGAGAAAATAGTAGTTGTGTACTGCAGTAACAAGGAATGGCAGTAGGTACTATCAGTCAACTATTTTCTTCACAGCAGTAGACATTAAAGGTATGTTTTCATGGACACCACAAGTAGACAATGCAGTAAATGCAAAAGTAATGTAATGACTCTATTATGTTATGTCCTTTAATTTATGTTTAATTTTATGTCTACTAGGTGATTAATATTCCTTAGAGTCATACTGCAAACTCTGTCTTTGATGCAGTGTGTATTATTTGATGTACCTCCTCAGTTCTTTCAGTTTCTGGAGGTTGATATTTACACACTCAGCCCACCTGAGGTTCCTGTCATTGCCTGTTAAAATTTAGTAGTCAATGAAGGATTTGGGATGAGTTTATTTTCATATTTTATAACTCAGCACTTCTCTAGTTCTCTTGCTTCAGATGTTCACTTCTTTCCTGAATCTCCACCTGACCTGTCACTCAGAAGCTCTGGATTTTGAGATTTTAAGCTACAAAAGTCCAAATTTAATACTGCCTAAGAGGAGTTCCAATCCCAAAGAAAGGCAATGCTAAAGAATGCTCAAACTACCACACAACTGCACTCTTCTCACATGCTAGTAAAGTAATGCTCAAAATTCTCCAAGCCAGGCTTCAGCAATAT
>NW_011494851.1:249749-261190 GCF_000754665.1 Bison bison bison
ATTTTTCTGGGCTCCAAAATCACTGCAGATGGTGACTGCAGCCATGGAATTAAAAGACGCTTACTTCTTGGAAGGAAAGTTATGACCAACTTAGATAGCATATTCAAAAGCAAAGTCATTACTTTGCCAACAAAGGTCCATCTAGTCAAGGCTATGTGAGAGTTGGACTATGAAGAAAGCTGAGTGCCAAAGAATTGATGCTTTTGAAATGTGGTGTTTGAGAAGACTCTTGAGAGTCTCATGGACTGTGAGGAGATCAAACCAGTCCATTCTAAAGGAGATCAGTCCTGGGTTTTCTTTGGAAGGAATGATGCTAAAGCTGAAACTCCAGTACTTTGGCCACCTCATGTGCAGAGTTGACTCATTGGAAAAGACTCTGATGCTGCGAGGGATTGGGGGCAGGAGGAGAAGGGGACAATAGAGGATGAGATGGCTGGATGGCATCACTGACTCGATGGATGTGAGTCTGAGTGAACTCCGGGAGTTGGTGATGGACAGGGAGGCCTGGCGTGCTGCGATTCATGAGGTCGCAAAGTGTCGGACACGACTGAGTGACTGAACTGAATTGAACTGATATATATATATATCTTCTGTGTAAAGTTTTTGTTCTAATCCTTTACCCATTATTTATTGCATTGTTCATTTTATTTCTCAATTTAATTAATTTATTTATTTTTGGCTGTGCTGAGTCTCCATTGCTATGTGGGCTTTTCTCTATTTGCGGCATTGGGGGCTACTTTCTAGTGGTCATATGCCAGCTTCTCATTGCAATGGTTTCTATTGTTGTGAAGCATGAGCTCTAGGACAAGAAGGCTTCAGTAGTTGCAGCTTAGGCTCTACAGCATAGACTCAATAGTTGTGGCACATGGGATTAGTTGCTCTAGGGGATGTGGTATTTTCTTAGATCAGGGATTTAACTTGTGTTTCTTGCATTGGCAGGTGGATTCTTTGTCACTGAGCCAGGAAACCCTCATTTTCTTGTTCTTTAATTTTGAGATATCTTTATATATTCTTGATAAAATTCCTTCATCATATATACAATTTGCCTATTTTCTCCCAATCTTTCTCTTGTCTTTTCATTCTTCTATCAGTATCTTTAAAGGCGCTTAACTTAAATCCTAACGATATTTATTACTTTGGGTATAATGCCTTAGAAATATGTGCATAACTTACAGACATAAATTTATTTTCTGTTTTCTTCTAAAAGTTTAATAAATATTATATGTAAATGTCTTTTTATTTTTTATCATTAATTTGCAACCTATCATGAAAAGATAAAGGCAATATGTATTTTCCTAATATACAATTCAATTAATGGTATTTTAATGAAAGATACTTATTTCAAGTTGTATATCATGAATTTAAATAAGTTAATTTATGTGCAACTTTAAGAATGCAACCTGGTTCATAATTGACCCAGAATAGCATGCTATGCAATTAAAATTGTAAGTATATCTAAATTGTTTAAATAAAAGTGTGATACATAGTAAATAAATAATTAAAATATATTAGAAGACTATAAATACATGTCAATGATAATAATCACTGTAAAAGTTTTTTAATATTCTTAGCCTCTTTTCATATTTGTGAATTCAGCATCTCTTTGATGATATTGGCATTTATGAATATTTTACAAATAAAAGGCTGATAGTAGAAACATTATTGATCACTCTAGTAATTTAGAGAAACAGACAGTAAAATCACCAGTAGCACAGCAAAACTAGTAAATCACTAATTATAAATAATGTATTAAAATCTATGTAAAAAACAGTCTAATATTCCCATTCTTTATATGTTTGGCTGATTAAAATATCCACCCTTTCTACATTTCCCACCTTACTTTTATTTTACAGTTTATTACAATTTGCTACAAAGATGCACTCATAAGAATGGATCCCCTGTATCTTTGAATAATGGAATAATTATAGTGTTAAAGTGATACTAAAACTCTCAAGTTAGAAAGTGACTTATTGCTTTATAGACAGTATATCAAAACTGTGAGTATCTTTATTATACATTCATTACATTCACATTAAAATCAGATCAGATTAGATCAGTCACTCAGTCATGTCCTACTCTTTGTGACCCCATGAATCGCAGCATGCCAGGCCTCCCTGTCCATCACCAACTCCCCCAGTTCACTGAGATTCACATCCATCGAGTCAGTGATGCCATCCAGCCATCTCATCCTCTGTCGTCCCCTTCTCCTCCTGCACCCAATCCATCCCAGCATCAGACTCTTTTCCAATGAGTCAACTGTTCGCGCGAGGTGGCCAAAGTACTGGAGTTTCAGCTTTAGCATCATTCCTTCCAAAGAAATCCCAGGGCTGATCTCCTTCAGAATAGACTGGTTGGAACTCCTTGCAGTCCAAGTGACTCTCAAGAGTCTTCTCCAACACCACAGTTCAAAAGCATCAATTCTTCGGCACTCAGCCTTCTTCACAGTCCAACTCTCACATCCATACATGACCACAGGTTGGTAAAGTAATGTCTCTGCTTTTGAATATGCTATCTAGGTTGGTCATAACTTTCTTTCCAAGGAGTAAGCGTCTTTTAATTTCATGGCTGCAGTCACCATCTGCAGTGATCTTGGAGCCCAGAAAGATAAAGTCTGACACTGTTTCCACTGTTTCCTCATCTATTTCCCATGAAGTGGTGGGACCGGATGCCATGATCTTCGTTTTCTGAATGTTGAGCTTTAGGCCAACTTTTTCACTCTCCTCTTTCACTTTCATCAAGAGGCTTTTGAGTTCCTCTTCACTTTCTGCCATAAGGGTGGTGTCATCTGCATATCTGAGGTTATTGATATTTCTCCCGGCAGTCTTGATTTAAACAATATTAAAAATAAGAAATAATTTAGCAGTTAAATTTTTTGAGATGATTTTCTAAAGTATCTTTTTAAATTAGGTATTTTAAACTATCTGAGGGCCTAGCATAGCTTTCTTTGTTTATGATATGTGACCAAATGATCAATTCATTCATTCACAGTAACACTTTCAATGTGTGTACATGTGTGTATTTTCACGTTAAAAGTATAGACAAGATTTTGAAGTAGTCTCTGATAGGTATGGATGCAAAATCTATCACTAATACAAATTTGGAATAAGTATATTTATTATATATTTGGTTTTCCATTATTCTCTATCATATTTTTCAATTTTACCTTCTAAAAATTATTTACTTATGCAATAAATTCTTATGATGAGACACAAATACCCATAAACAAGAGATTAATACCTTTATGTTTTTATATGTGCACATACAGAGAACCTGATGACTGATACCTCTTTATATGTTGTTGATGTTTAGTTGCTAACTCATGTCTGACTCTTTCACAACCCCATGGAATATAGTTGGCCAGGCTCCTCTGTCAATGGGATTTCCCACACAAGAATACTAGAGTGGGTTGCCATTTCCTTCTCCAAGGTATCTTCCTGACACAAGGATCTAACCTACGTCTTCTACAATGGCAGGTGGATTCTTTACACTGAGTCACCATGGAAGCCCACATCTGTATACAGATCTATAGAAATCTTGTCTTGTAGGCCAATTATTTTTATTTATTTTTATTTTTTTTCCCAATTATCTTTAAGAACAAAAAAAGTGATAACTTATTTTGGGTCATCTAATAGGAAAAAGAAAATTAGTGACACATTTAGAAAAATGTGAACAGTCTCCTTGAAAATACATTCACTACAGTATTTACATTATAATCTATATATATTATACATATATATATATGCATACACACATCAATATTAATTAGAGGGAGTAAGAATAGAGAAAGAGAACAAATTAAAAATTATATAAATATACATCATTTATAAGATCTGTGTATAATGGTTATTCAGAAATTATTTTTTAAAACTTTTTATAAATATGATTCTTTCACACAAAAATATTTTGCAATTGAGACTATTTCAGTGCTATATTTTAAAAGAAAAGTATAAATACTTCATACAATTTTTCATGTTTTTATAAATTAAATAGTAATGATCATATGTTGTTGTTGTTGTTATTGTTCACTCACCCAGTCGTGTCTGACTCTTTGTGACCCCATAGACTGCATCACTCTAGGCCTCCCTATCTCTCACCATCTCCTGAAGTTTTTCCAAGTTCATGTTAACTGCATGAGTGAGGGTATCCAGCCATCTCATCCTCTGAGTCTCTTTCTCCTTCTGCCCTCAATCATTCCCAACATTGAGGATTTTCTAATCAGTCAGCTGTTTGCATCAGACGACCAAAATACTGGAGTTTCAGCTTCAGCATCAGTCCTTCCAGTTAATATTCAGGGTTGATGTCCCTTAAGATTGCCTGGTTTGATCTCCTTGCTGTCCAATGCACTATCAGGAGTCTTCTCTTGCACCACAGTTCAAAGGCATCAATTCTTTGGCATTCTGCCTTCTTTATGGTCCAGCTTTCATAACTATATGTGACCACTGGGAAGACCTTTGCCTTGATTATACGGACCTTTGTCAGCAGAGTAATGTCTCTGCTTTACAACACACTGTCTAGATTTGTCATTGTTTTCCTGCCAAGAAGCAATCATCTTGTGATTTCATGGCTGCAGTCACCATACACAGTGAATTTAGAGCCCAAGAAAAGGAAATCCATCACTACTTTCACCTTTTCCCTTTCATTTGATATGCAGTAATGGGTCCAGATGCCATGATCTCAGTTTTTGTTTTTAATATTTAGTCTTAAGCTAGCTCTTTCACTATTCTCCTTTACCCTCATCAAAAGACTCTTTAGTTCCTCTTCACTTCCTACTATTAGAGTGGTATTATCTGCATATCTGAAGTTGTTGATGTTTCTCCCGCCTATCTTGATTCCAGCTTGTAACTCATCCAGCCTGGCATTTTTCATGATGTTCTCAGTGTATAGGCTAAACAAACAGCATGACAGCAGAAAACCCTGCCTTACTCCTTTCTCAATCTTGAACCAATCAGTTTTTCCTTACAGGGTTGTGACTGTTGCTTCTTGACATGCATACAGATTTCTCAGGAGACAGGTAAGATGGTGTGATATTTCCATCTCTTTAAGAACTTGCCACTATCTAAGAAGTTGCCACAGTTTGTCATGATCTACACAGTCAAAGGCTTTAGTGTAGGTGATGAAACAGAGATAGACTTTTTCTTTTTCCTGAAATTCCCTTGCTTTGTCTATAATCTAGCAAATGTTGTCAGTTTGATCTCTAGTTGCTTTCTCTGTAATCCAGGAAATGTTGTCAATTTGATTTCTAGTTCTTCTTCTTGTCTAAACCCAGCTGGGACATCTTGAAGTTCTTGGTTCACACAATGCTTAAGCCTGGAGTGAAAGATTTTAAATATGATCTTACTAGCCTGGGAGATGAGTGCAACTGTCCAGTGGTTAGCACATTCTTCTGTACTACCTTTCTTGGGAATTGGGATAAGGATTGACCTTTTCCAGTCCTGTGGCCACTGCTGGATCTTCCAAATTTGCTGACATAATGAATGCAAAACCCTGATGGCATCCTCCTTTAGGGATTTGAATAGTTCTGCTAGAATTTCATCACATCCACTAGCTTTATTAACAGCAGTGCTACTTAGGGACCACTTGCCTTTGCACTCCAGAATGTCTGGCTCTGGGTGACTAACCACACCATAGCAGGTATCCAGTTCATTAAGATATTTTTTATACAGCATTTTCTGTGTATTCTTTCCATCTCTTCTTGATCTCTTCAGCATCTACTAGGTCTCTATACTTTTTTCCTTTATTGTGCCCATTTTTAGGTGGAAAGTTCCCTTGATGTTTCCAGTTTTCCTGAAGAGATCTCTAGTCTTCCCCCTTTTATCTTTTTTTTTTTCTATTATTAAATACTGTTTATTGAAGAGGGTCTTCTTATCTCTTCTAGCTATTCTTTGAAACTCTGTGTTTAAATGGAGGTACTTTTCCTTCTCCCCCTTGCTTTTCACTTCTCTTCATTCTTCTGCTATTCGTAAAGCCTCATCAGATAACCACTTTACCTCCTTGCTTTTCTTTTTCTTTGAGATGGTTTTGTTCACCACCTCCTGCACAATATTAATGGACCTCTGTCCATAATTCTTCAGGCACACTGTTATCTATATCTAGTCCCTTGAATCTTTTAATTACCTCACTGTGAATTCATATGGGATTTGATTTAAGACATACCTAACTGGTCTAGTATATTTTCCCCAGTTTTATTTAGTTTAAGCCTGACTTTTGCAGTGAGAAGCTGGTGATCTGAGTCACAGTCAGCTCCAGGTCTTGTTTTACTGCTCGTATACAGCTTTTCCATCTTTGGCTACAAGGAATGCAATCAATTTAAGTATTGACCTTTGGTGATGTCCGTGTGTAAAGTCATCTCTTGTGTTATTGAAAAAGAGCATTTGCTAACAAATGCTCTTAGCAGAATTGTTAGTCTTTGCCCTCCTTCATTTTGCTCTTTCCAAGGCCAAACTGGCCTGTTACTCCAGGTATATCTTGACTTTCTACTTTCACATTCCAATCCCCATTAGTTCTAGGAGGTCTCCTAGGTCTTCATAGAACTGATAAACTTCAGCTGCTTCAGCATTGGTGTCAGGGACATAGACTTGGATTAATGCAATGCTGAATGGCTTGACTTAAAAATGAATGGAGATCATTCTGTCATTTTTGAGGCTGCACCCAAGTACTGTATTTCAGACTCTTTTGTTGATTATGAAGGCTATTCTGTTTCTTCTATGGGATTCTTGCCCACAGTAGTAGATATAATGGACATCTGAATTAAAATTTGCCCATGTCTATCCATTTTAGTTCACTGATTTCTAGGATGTCAATGTTTATTCTTACCATCCCTTGCTTGACCACGTCCAATTTTCCTTGATTCATGGACCTAACATTCCAGGTTCCTATATAACACTACTGTTCTTTGCAGCATTGTATTTTACTTTCATCACCAGACATATGAACAACTAAATGTCATATCCGCTTTGGCCCAACCACTTCATTCATTCTGGGGCTATTGGTAATTCTTGTCTGCTCTTCCCCAGTAGCATACTGGACACCTTCAGACCTGGGGAACTCATCTTTTGGTGTCATATCTTTTTGGCCTTTTACATAGCTCATGAGGTTCTCACAGCAATTATATCTGAGTGGTTTGCCATTCCCTCCTCCAGTGGATCACTTTTTGCCAGGTGAGGTGGTCTAGAACTGAAGTATGTATACAAGAAACTTGGAATTCAGAATTAACTGAGACTTGATACTCTATCTGTACCTCAATCCATGACACTATTTGGTACAGGGAAAGGGGATAATTGTGTTGTGAAACAAGGAACACTGTAAGTTTTACTGATTTATTTTTTTAAAGAATTAGTAAAATTTGTTGCCTTTTCCCTCGTATATTGGTCTGTCCTTAATAGAAGAAATTAGTCAATGATGTCATCACACTGAGGAAGAACTTCTTTCTCTGCAATCTTGCATTACTGCTTTGCCCATAGTTCTCATATGCAATTAAAATTTATGTTTTTTGTAACTTACCTAATATTTTTGTGTGGCAACAGAATCACTTTCTTGCTTCTTTTTATTATATTTTTTACAGAGATAAAGTCTAATTACATTTTATGTATGCTTAAGATTAAAACTATCAAATATGTTTTTTCCCCATTTGATTTCCTTGTTATTTTTCACTTTAGTCTGCTTTTTTGTGGACTTTTATCCAATCTCACATTTACTTTGTATTTATGTTTTTCTTTACAATTATTTTAGTATTTGACCAAAAAATCACTTGCTGCCTTTGATTTCTACATTTCTCAGAAAATACAAAGACTTTGGAACACTTCAAGCACATACAACACCCTTTTGACATACATGTTATTTTATGTATGTTTTAATTATTTCTACACATTAAATTCACATTCTTGCCACTGTACAATATATATTTATATTTACACTTATGAAAATTTGTGGATCATTTCGCCCTTGAAGAATTACCGTCATCTGTCATCTGTTTACTTTCTTCCTATTTCATCATATTTTACTCTAAACTATCTTGTGCTTATTAATATTACACATGATCACAGTTTCAATAGGTGGATTGCTGGAATCTAGCTTCTGACTAATTACTAACCATTTGACCTTGCATAATTTATATTTAGAGTACTCATGCCATAATTTTCTCTTCTGTGTAATGAGTCTTATATCAATAATGATAATATGTCTTGCAATGAATATACTTAATGAACTTAAAACAGCAGCATATTAAGTATTATTCTTGAATTAATCATTTTTAACACTGCCAATTAAGCAGTTTTTGTTAAGGATAGTGGTATTTAACAAGATGCCCATTTACCAGCCTTCATCTTCTTCATATTTTTTATCATTATGTCTGCTGAATCATTTTTAATACACACTTTTAAGTTTTCTGACCCATATCTAACTTATCACCAAGTCTTCTCAAGAAACTTGTCAATATGTCTCAAATAATGCAGATTTCTCTGGATCCCTGAACAGAGATTGGATCCAGAGTTGGATCCAACAGAGTTGTATCCCTTTTTCTGTTCCAACAGAAATTTGTATTCCCCATACTGATCCATGCTGATAGCCTCTAGATGCTAATTATTGTCCTTATTTACCCTAGTGGCTCAGAACGTAAAACTTCTCTCTGCAATGCAGGAGACAGGGGTTCAATCCCTGGGTTGGGAAGATCCCCTGGAGAAAGAAATATCAGCCTACTCCAGTACTGTTGCCTGGAAAATCCCATGGATGGTGGAGCCTGGTAGGCTACTGTCCATGGGGTGGCAAAGAATCAGACACGACTGAGTGACTTCACTTCACTTCACCCTGTCAATCGTAAGTCGCAGTTCAGTTCAGTTCAGTCGCTCAGTCGTGTCCAACTCTTTGCTACCCCATGAATTGCAGCACGCCAGGCCTCCCTGTCCATCATCAACTCCCGGAGTTCACTCAGACTCACGTCCATCGAGTCAGTGATGCCATCAAACCATCTCATCCTCTGTTGTCCTCTTTTCCTCCTGCCCCCAATCCCTCCCAGCATCATAGTCTTTTCCAATGAGTCAACTCTTCGCATGAGGCGGCCAAGGTATTGGAGTTTCAGCCTCAGCATCAGTCCTTCCAATGAACACCCAGACTGACCTCCTTTAGGATGGACTGGTTGGATCTCTCTGCAGTCCAAGGGATTCTCAAGAGTCTTCTCCAACACCACAGTTCAAAAGCATCAATTCTTTGGCTCTCACCTTTCTTCACAGTCCAACTCCCACACCCATATATGACTACTGGAAAAACCATAGCCTTGACTAGATGGACCTTTGTTGGCAAAGTAATGTTTCTACTTTTTACTATGCTATCTAGGTTGGTCATAACTTTCCTTCCAAGGAGTAAGCATCTTTTAATTTCATGGCTGCAATCACCATCTGCAGTGATTTTGAAGCCCAAAAAAGTAAAGTCTGACACTGTTTCCCCATCTATTTCCTATGAAGTGATGGGACCAGATGCCATGATCTTAGTTTTCTGAATGTCGAGCTTTAAGCCAACTTTTTCACTCTCCTCTTTCACTTTCATCAAGAGGCTTTTTAGTTCCTCTTCACTTTCTACTCAGGGGCAAAAGCCTTTATATATCCTTAATATATATACCCTTTATATATCCTTAAAATTGTTATAATTAATAGTTTATTTAATATTGTTCCGTTATTAAAGAATAAACAGAAACTTAATAAGCCTTATGTTTTAGTACCTAACCCTATCCATTTGCACCTTCACCTTCACCCTACCAATAAACACATCTCCTGGTTCTCATCATTCTAACTATATTAACATGATAATTCCTACATGGCACCATGCTCATTCTGTCATAGAGTCCTTGGACATGTTGCTCTATTCTGTGTGGAAATCTTTCATCTTTTTGACAAGTTTGAGCCCACTGATCTTTTAGATTCAAATTATTTTATTTCATTTGGAAAATCTTTTCATACACAGTTGACTAGGTCAAGTTACCCTACCATGAAACTCCTTGTCAACATGTATCTCTTTGTAGCACTTAACAGTTTTAAGTGCGAACTTTTCTGCATGGTTATCTATTTTAAAATCTTTCTGTGCAGTTCATACAGGGAAGAAAGACGTCTGTTTGCCTATTTTCAGGTCTTCACTGAAGTGAATGAAGTGAAAGTCGCTCAGTCATTTCTGACTCTTTGTGACCCCCATGGACTATTCAGTACATGGAATTCTCCAGGCTGTAATGCTGGAGTCGATACATTTTCCCATCTCCATGGGATCTTCCCACCCCAGGAACTGAACCCAGGTCTCCTGCATCGCAGACAGATTCTTTACCAGTTGAGCCACAGGGGAAGCCCTGGGTATTCATTGCTTTGTCTTTAAAAACCCTGATAAAGTTTATTAGATGCTGGATATGTATTTTTGGATCAACTCAGAGATTTAGATTTGTACCCATGAAGTTATAAGTGATAGAGAAGATAAGAGTTGACTATATTACCACAGAACAGAAGGCAAGGAACACACTGACATTTGATAAACTACTGGAAGATAATAGCCCCACAAGGATATTTGATAAGGGATAATAAACAAAGAAATATGTGAAAACACAGGGTGACTACATCAATAAAGTAGAGGATTTTAAGAATCAATAAATACAGTATATAGTGGTCCTGAGAAGTTAAAAGAAGTGCAAACATTTTCAATGGAATTAGTAACTTAATAATAATTGGATATCTTAGAGTGTCACATAATGCTATTGTATAAATAATAGTATATGAGTTTTTCTACTAAGTAGGAAATAATAAGGGAAATGTAGGTTTTTATTTAAGAATATGATCTATGAAGAAAGATCAAATAAGAGCTAAATTAATATAAAGAAGTTTACTACTGTTATCTGAGATGTTCTGGTTTCATATTAAACAAAAGATAAGTAGAGATGAGATGGAAGTTAAAAGAAGTGTAGACCTTGAGGAGAGAAGAGGAAACACAAGGTAAACACAATTAAGGAACACGTGTGAAAACAAAAACAGGTACTTTTAAAACAAAAATAGCAAAAATTATATGATGTTAGGAAAGAGTCACCAAAAATTAAGATGAGTGTTTCTGTTTAAAAATGGAATTAAAGAATTTTTGTTTAATGCTATTAATTTTCTATAAATTAGCAAGAAATTTTCTCTGCTGAAAATGAAACAGAATGAGATAAGAATGAGGTTTAAATTTTAAGATAAAGTTAAAAATTTGGATTAATAGATGAGGGAGACCTTTAGCAGAAGCTAAATAGTGATGCAAAATCTTAATTGAAATCAAGTTCCAAAGAATAAATTTAATCAGAGAAGTGAGAAAATTCAGAAACAAAGAAAAAGACTCAAGCAAGACAAAATAATCATCAGATCAGATCAGATCAGATCAGTCGCTCAGTCGTGTCCGACTCTTTGCGACCCCATGAATCGCAGCACACCAGGCCTCCCTGTCCA
>NW_011494851.1:261290-267352 GCF_000754665.1 Bison bison bison
CCATCACCAACTCCCAGAGTTCACTCAGACTCACGTCCATCGAGTCAGTGATGCCATCCAGCCATCTCATCCTCTGTCATCCCCTTCTCCTCCTGCCCCCAATCCCTCCCAGTATCAAAGTCTTTTCCAATGAGTCAACTTTTTGCATGAGGTGGCCAAAGTACTGGAGTTTCAGCTTTAGCATCATTCCCTCCAAAGAAATCCTAGGGCTGATCTCCTTCAGAATGGACTGGTTGGATCTCCTTACAGTCCAAGGGACTCTCAAGAGTCTTCTCCAACACCACAGTTCAAAAGCATCAATTCTTCGGTGCTCAGCCTTCTTCACAGTCCAACTCTCACATCCATACATGACCACAGGAAAAACCACAGCCTTGACTAAACGAAACTTTGTTGGCAAAGTAATGTCTCTGCTTTTGAATATGCTATCTATGTTGGTCATAACTTTCCTTCCAAGGAGTAAGCGTCTTTTAATTTCATGGCTGCAGTCACCATCTGCAGTGATTTTGTTCAACCATAAAACAAAGTCAAGGACCTTCAGTTCCTCCTCAAGAGCTATAGATAATACTTGACATCATGTTCTTGAGCTGTTTTTCAGATACTAAAACCCACCACCAGATGGAAGAAGTTAACTACATAGTGACAACCATCATGTAGTCCTCAAATGTTGGAACTAAGAGATTATGATTGAGATTCCTAATACATAATCCTGTTACCTAACCATCACCGATCAGATGGATGGCCACAAGCTGATCACATACCCTACAACTCTCTGTCTAATATTGACTTTAAAATCTCTTCCCTAAAATTTGGACAGCTGTATCTAAATCAATGAAGTTAAAATACATCCTCACACCATACACAAAAATAAACTCAAAATGATTTAAACACAAATATAAGACATGATACCATACAACTCCTAAAAGAATAATGGTAAAACATTCTCTGACATAAATTGTAGCCATGTTCCCTTTGGTCAGTCTATCTAGACAACAGAAACGAAAACAAATTTAATAAATGGAACCAAAGCAAACTTCTAAGGTTTTGCACAGCAAATATTTTAATAAACAGAATTAAAAGACAAAATATGGACAGGGAGAAAATATTTGAAAATGATGCAACTGACAAGGGATTAATTTCCAAAATACACAGAGAGCTCATAAAACTCAATTTAACAAAATAAATAAATAAACAAACAACTCAATCAAAAATTGTGCAGAACACCTAAGAAGATATTTCTCCAAAGAAGACATACAAATGGCCAATAGGCACATGGAAATATGCTCCCAAACACTACTTAGAGAAATGCAAATAAAAACTACAATGAGGTACCACCTCACACAGAATGCTCGTTATTAAAAAGTCTACAAATAACAAATTCTGGAGAGGATGTGGATAAAAGGGAATTTTCTTATACTGTTGGTGAGAATTTAAATTGGTGCAGTCACTATGAAAATAGTGGCTCAAAAAATAGGGTCCTCAAACTAGGGTCCTCAAAAAATAAAAACAGAGTTGCCATATGATCCAGAAATCCCACTCCCTGGGGATATGCCCAGACAAAACTAGAATCTGAAAAAACTAAGCATAGCACAAGCATCTCAAAGAAGAGCCTGAAATGTCCAAAAAGGCCACTCCTAATTAATGGTCCTAAACTCTAATATCACCACTGCCCCATATAATTCAAGGTTGCTCAGCTTAACTTATAAGAGGCTCGTTGAGAGCTTTCTTCTGATTCCTATAATTTCAGTTGTAGCTTTTGTCAATGTCTCAAAGAGGAAAACTAATGCCAAAAAATGGTGTTCACACTCTATTTTTGCATCACTCTGGGATCTTGAACAGGTCTAATTCTTCATTAACCTTGAATAATATTTGGTTTAATACAATCTAGTTTGGACAGCTAGAAGTGGAATTCTTGTTTATATTAATAAAAAAATATTTCTTTTTCTGAAATTGCCCTAATATAGTGGAGATGGATATTCAAATATTTTAAAAAATAAAACTCACAGTTGATTTTTTTCTCACTTGCAAATCAAAAAATGTCTTAATAGTAGATTAACATGTACACTGTAGGAAATATATAACAAAGAGCAATAATAACAATAAAACATGCAACAGCATAATAACTGCTATATGCTTGGGTTTTTAAACTTATGTCATTGCATAAATAAATCTGCAATATATGTCACTTTCTACTTTTTGAACTGTGAACGTCTGCTTATTTCTGAGATTATCATAAATGACATCATGTTTTATGTTTCCTACATTATCCCCTTCTGCAAAGTTCACTTTCCCATGTGTGTTCCCATAGTACTTCTTAGTACATGCCTCTACTATTGCATTAATTGAGTCAGAGCTATCTAACTGTAGTCCCTTCTGTTGCTAGATTATGATGCCTTTAGAATAAGAATTGTATCTTAGCCTTTGGGATACTACAGATATTTATCACAGTGAAAAACAAGGTGCTAAATATCATCCCTGATTCTTAATGCAGGATCCAGAGACAATAGTCAGAATGTCCATAGGAAAACAGTAAGCCCATGATTTGGGTGGAAATATTAATTATACTTTATTTTACTAAAGTCTAAGTGAAATTTAGATTGATTATATTTTTGGAAGCAAAGATGGAAAAGATCTATACAATCAGCAAAAACAAGACCTTGGAGCTGACTGTGGCTCAAATCATGAACACCTTATTGGCAAATTCAGACTTAAATTGAAGAAAGTAGGGAAAACCACTAGACAATTCAGGTATGGCCTATATCAAATCCCTTATGATTATACCATGGAAGTGAGGAATAGAATTAAGGGACTAGATCTGATACACACAGTGTCTGATAAACTATGGACAGAGGTTTGAAACATTACACAGGAGACAGGGATCAAGACCATCCCCAAGAAAAGGAAAAGCAAAATGGCTCTCTGAGGAGGCCTTACAAATAGCTCTGAAAAGAAGAGAAATGAAAAGAAAAGGAGAAAAGGAAAGATATACCCACTTGAATGAAGAGTTTGAGTGAAAGAATAGCAAGAAGTGATAAGAAAGCCTTCCTCAGTGATCAGTGCAAAGAAATAGAGGAAAACAGTAGAATGGGGAAGAGTAGAGATCTCGTCAAGAAAATTACAGATACTAAGGGAACATTTTATGCAAAGATGGGCTCAATAAAGGACAGAAATGATATGGACCTAACAGAAGCAGAAGATATTAAGAAGAGGTGGCAAGAATACACAGAAGAACTGTACAAAAAAGAGCTTCATGACCAAGATAATCACAATGGTATGATCACTCACCTAGAGCCAGATATCCTGGATGTGAAGTCAAGTGGGCCTTAGGAAGCATCACTACGAACAAAGCTAGTGGAGGTGATGGAATTCCAGTGGAGCTATTTCAAATCCTGAAAGATGATGCTGTGAACATGCTGCACTCAATATGTCAGCAAATTTGGAAAACTCAGCAGTGGCCAAAGAATTGGAAAAGTTCGGGTTCAGCCAATCACAAAGAAAGGCAATGCCAAAGAATGCTCAAAATATCACACAATTCCACTCATTTCACATGCTACTAAAATAATGCTCAAGAATCTCCAATCCAGGTTTCAGCAATATATGAAACATGAAGTTCCAGATGTTCAAGCTGGTTTTAGAAAAGGTAGAGGAACCAGAGATCAAATTGCCAACATCCGCTGGATCATTGAAAAAGCAAGTGGGTTCCAGAGAAACATCAACTTCTGCTTTATTGACTATGCCAAAGAGTTTGACTGTGTGGACCACAATAAACTGTGGAAAATTCTGAAAGAAAGGGGAATACCAGACCACCTGACCTGCCTCTTGAGAAACCTATATGCAGGTCAGGAAGCAACAATTAGAACTGGACATGGGACAACAGACTGATTCCAAATAGGAAAAGCAGTACATCAAGGCTGTATATTGTCACTCTGCTTATTTAACTTATATGCAGAGTACATCATGAGAAATGCTGGGCTGGAAAAAGCATAAGCTGAAATCAAGGTTGCCAGGAGAAATATCAATAACCTCAGATATGCAGATGACACCAGCCTTATGTCAGAAAGAGAAGAGGAACTAAAAAGCCTGTTGATGAAAGTGAAAGTGGAGAGTGAAAAAGTTGGCTTAAAGCTCAACATTCAGAAAACTAAGATCATGGCATCTGCTCCCATCACTTTATGGGAAATAGATGGGGAAACAGTGTAAACAGTGTCAGAGTTTATTTTTGGGGGGTCCAAAATTCACTGCAGATGGTGATTACAGCCATGAAATTAAAAGACGCTTACTCCTTGGAAGGAAAGTTATGACCAACCTAGATAGCATATTAAAAAGCAGAGACATTATTTTGTCAACAAAGTTCCATCTAGTCAAGACTATGGTTTTTCCAGTGGTCAACTGTAGAGTTGGAGTATAAAGAAAGCTGATTGCAGAAGAACTGATGCTTTTGAACTGTGGTGTTGGAGAAGACTCTTGAGAGTCCCTTGGACTGAGGAGATCCAACCCATCCATCCTAAAGGACATCAGTTCTGGGTGTTCATTGGAAGGACTGATGTTGAAGCTGAAACTCCAATATTTTGGCCACCTGATGCGAAGAGCTGACTCATTTGAAAAGATCCTGAATCTGGGAAAAATTGAGGGCTGAAGGAGAAGGGGACAACAGAGGATGAGATGGTTGGATGGCATCACCAACTCAATGGACATGGGTTTGTTTAGACTCTGTATGTGGGTGATGGACAGTGAGGCCTGGCATGCTGCGGTTTTTCGGGTCTCAAAGTGTTGAACACGACTGAGCGAATGAACTGAATTGAACTGAATTGATTTAGAATAATGGTAATTATTCATAAATTACTAGATTTTTTATTTATTACATTAATAGAGGAATTATAGATGATAGATCAATCCATCAATCAATAGAAAATAGAAGATTGTTTTAATATGTTTATAATTCCATGTAATTCATTTTAGATATTTAAAAACATCATTCTGAGAAGATGGTCCACAGACTTCATAAGAATGACAAGAGTGTCCATGGCAAGAAATGTTTATGCACTCCTGGGAAACATATTCGTTTGAAGAGAAACTATCAGAGATACATCATTAGTGCCAGAAAGTAATTTGCCTTCTTTTATACTGATTGTTAAACTTTGCATTGGCTTTTAAATTTCTGCTTTAGTACAGCTAGCTTATTTCAGAAAAATAAAAACTAACCTTAGCATCCTGATATTTGGTGTTTTGACAAAAGGAAATTTAGACATTGATGCTCATTTCTTAAAATGTGATATAATAAAACCTTCAAAATGATAATCTTAAGCAGAGAAAGCATTGAAATGTTCACATGGGCATTTATTTACTTCTGTTTGCCTAGAAAAAGCCTTTCTCTCTTAAATCACTCACTATTTTTGAACACAGTAGAAAACTAGAATTCACATACCAGGCAGCTCTCTTTCTCTTTCTCTCTGTAGGTAAAGACATAAAAATCTTGGTCAAACTTTTGAAAATTCCTCAGAACTTATGGCCTTAATTTAAGAAAATACATAACTGCACTAACACTTAATTATAAGAAATCATATTCAATTAAACTGCGAACTGAAAAAAAAGATGATTTACTAATAATATAATTAAGAATCACTTTTATTAATCCATTTTGTTCTCCATTTATGTAATAACCATGCAAATGTAAATAATAAATAAAATAGCATCATTTACATGAATAGTTAAATGTTTCCTATTCACTATAAAAGCATAAATGCATTCCCAGTTCAAAATTTACATAAATTTCAAGATTTTGCCAACATCTGCTGGATCATGGAAAAAAGCAAGAGAGTTCCAGATAAATATCTATTTCTGCTTTATTGACTACGCCAAAGCCTTTGACTGTGTGGATCACAATAATCTGTGGAAAATTCTGAAAGAGATGGGAATACCAGACCAGCTGATATGCCTCTTGAGAAATTTGTATGCAGGTCAGGAAGCAATAGTTAGAACTGGACATGGAACAACAGACTGGTTCCAAATAGGAAAAGGAGTCCATCAAGGCTGTATATTGTCACCCTGCTTATTTAACTTCTGTC
>NW_011494851.1:267452-269038 GCF_000754665.1 Bison bison bison
CCATCAAGGCTGTATATTGTCACCCTGCTTATTTAACTTATATGCAGAGTACATCATGAGAAATGCTGGACTGGAAGAAACACAAGCTGGAATCAAGATTGCCAGGAGAAATATCAAGAACCTCAGATATGCAGATGACACCACCCTTATGGCAGAAAGTGAAGAGGAACTCAAAAGCCTCTTGATGAAAGTGAAAGTGGAGGGTGAAAAAGTTGGCTTAAAGCTCAACATTCCGAAAACTAAGATCATGACATCCGGTCCCATCACTTCAAGGGAAATAGATGGGGAAACAGTGGAAACAGTCTCAGATTTTATTTTTGGGGGCTCCAAAATCACTACAGATGGTGACTTCAGCCATGAAATTAAAAGACGCTTACTCCTTGGAAGGAAAGTTATGACCAACCTAGATAGCATATTTAAAAGCAGAGACATTACTTTGCCAACAAAGGTTCGTCTAGTCAAGGCTATGGTATTTCCTGTGGTCATGTATGGATGTGAGAGTTGGACTGTGAAGAAGGCTGAGCGTTGAAGAATTGATGCTTTTGAACTGTGGTGTTGGAGAAGACTCTTTAGAGTCCCTTGGACTGCAAGGAGATCCAACGAGGCCATTCTGAAGGAGATCAGCCCTGGGATTTCTTTGGGAGGAATGATGCTGAAGCTGAAACTCCAGTACTTTGGCCACCTCATGCGAAGAGTTGACTCATTAGAAAAGATTCTGATGCTGAGAGGGATTGGGGGCAAAAGGAGAAGGGGATGACAGAGGATGAGATGGATGGATGGCATCACTGACTCGATGGACGTGAGTCTGAGTAAACCCCGGGAGTTGGGAGGCCTGGCGTGCTCGATTCATGGGGTCGAAAATAGTCGGATACGACTGAGTGACTGATCTGATCTGTAAAATATGAGTATCATATGAAAACAATAACATTGTAATTTAAAATATCACAGTTAAAATTATACATGTTTTAATCAGAGTACAATATAGTGTGTTAAAATTAAGACACAGAAATTATAATATGAAAGTAATAAAAAAAAACTTTGTAGAGAAAGTTTCTTTTAACTTTATTATATCAATTTTTTAAACAAGGAAAGGAAGAAGGAAACAGAAAAGAAAGAGTGGGAAGGAAGGGAGGAAAGGTGAAACAGAGGTAAGAATAGGACAAAAGCCAAAGTAAAATCTGGAATAAAACAGAAAAAATATATAGCTACATTCTTAATTATTTACAATGCATTATAGCTTTACAGTCTTAAAGTTCACTGCTCAATAGCTGTGTCTGTTGAAGTCCTTTATCATAAGATATACTTTACTGCAGAACAAAGCCTCTTTCTAGAATCAATTTTCATTTATTAGTGTGTTAATAAAGGTGCTTATTAAAAATTTCTCTTCTTTGGAGGTATTCTTAAGAATTAAGATGTAATAGGAGGAGCCTGGTAGGCTGCAGTCCATGGGGTCACTAAGAGTTGGACACGACTGAGTGACTTCAATTTCACTTTTCACTTTCATGCATTAGAGAAGGAAATGGCACCCCACTCCAGTGCTCTTGCCTTGAGAATCCCAGGGACAGTGGATCCTGGTGGGCTACTGT
>NW_011494851.1:269138-269835 GCF_000754665.1 Bison bison bison
CCGTAAAATGATGACGAAAAACTTTAAGTAAAAAAGTTTTTTTTTACTTAAGGAAAAAAAAAAAAAAATCAGAGTCATATGTAAAAATATTTCCCAAGGAAATTAGGATTTCAATGCATACTGTGATTCTATGTGAAGCCAAAGGCTGAACTGTTGCACGTGAAGTTCATTTTTTCTATTGTAATATCTTTTCTACAAATCGAATATGGTCAGGTGTCACATAAATTTTGAATAAGAAGGTAGGATATTAATTTTAGCAAAGCTTCAACTGATTATAATACAGAATAGCTTTAAGCAGAGGCCTCTGGGGGTTCTGCTTACACTAGTAGAGATACAGGTAAATTATAATCTCCCTTGCTGCAGAATTCATAAGTTAAACAGTAGTCATTTCTATAACACAAGTATTGGAATTAAAATGAGATTTCACAACTTGATCATTTTTGGTATATCAAGTTTATTATACTGTGTGGTGAAATTCATGAAAAAATAATAGTCTAATTGACTTGTTAATTAATTATCAAAAACTAAAACAATCTCCAACCCCCTGCATGGTTGCCCATGCAACATACTCATAACCACTTGCTTACAAATACTTAAATCTATTCTTATCTTCCCCTATAAGTGGAAATCCTTAGGGCTGAACTTGAAGGTCTTATCCTCCTGAAGAATAAAAATAAAAGTTTAGAATAAAGGCAAT
>NW_011494851.1:269935-272403 GCF_000754665.1 Bison bison bison
AAGGCAATTTGGCTCTTTCATATATATGCTGACAAGAAGTGTGAATTTTAAGACACAGAGAAACATAAGCTTCCAGCAACATGAGAACCATAAAGGCATATGATAATGACGGAAGGACCAATTTCCCTTATTGTAAGCAATGCTGAAGTGTAAGACCAGGTCCAAACTCTTCTCCCTTAACTTCTTGTCATGTAATATAAATAAACCCATTATCTGATTTTCATTATGTTTAGTAGACTATATTCCTAAAATTCACTTATCACTCTATCATATAATAAATATTCATATCATTCTTCATGGAAATCTTCTGAATTTTATAATCATGCAAATTATAATTCTTAGAATATTGAATAATTATATTTACTATTATCATGCTATACTAAAATCCAAACTATATAAGATAACAACATTAATAATAAATACTTTAAATGAAAATCCATATACATTTTTAATATTTCTTTCCATTGTGTCAGCAGTATCCACTGGATAATATCCAGTATATTATCCAATATATAATATATTGGCAATTTTTATAAGTAAAAATACATCCAATTCATACACACTGCCATTTAGTCCTTTGAATTATACCATTACTTCATTGCCATTATAACATTTTATTATTTGTAACAAATAAACATCATAAGTAATAGAAATTTATAATTATACATAATCTGCATATACATTATATGTATTTATAATTAATAAATATATTTGCCTAGCAATTTACAAAAATAAAAAAAATTCAGTTAAATGCATGATCTTTCATGAAATTTTCAATTAATTTAAAGACTTACCAGTAGCTACAAATGAATACTTTTCTTTGTTTTGCTCCTAACACTTTAATCAACCTGCAGGCATGTTGGGATCAATCAATTGCAGCAGTCGTGTTCATTCATCTTTGTCCTGCCATTCATCCCATGGCAGCAAGGAACACACTGTGTAATTGAATTTGGTTGAAATCTAATATAAGGGCAAACTATGACATGGTAGCTATAATCAGTTTGATTCAAAAATTTGAGCACAGATTTTTGTTGCTATTTTCAATGAAAGGAGTAGGATACTCTATAATGGTACCAGAAATAAGAGCTTCGGGGAAAGGGTACACAGTATACTTCAGGACACACGAGTGTTCAGATTTTCAGTTGAAAAATTACAGATGGTTAGAGGAAGGACAGTACCATGTACAATTTTTATATAAAATAAGAGAATATAGCTTAAGGCTTAAAAGTTTTTTCAGGAAATGATGTCTTAAAAGTTTTCCACAAGTATTGTTATGTATTCAGAAAATGTTATGTGATACAGTAAAGCCCTCTGTTTTAGAGATTTGGAGAATCTGAAATTTTTGCCTATACATGTATACCTATAAACCTACTACCATACCAATATTTATATATAATTGTGTTCAGAGAAGAGTTTTGTCTCTGTGTCTTTTTAAGCTCAACATGTAATCAAAGCTAGCTGTATATGAGACAATAGCCATCTGGAATTATTTGTTTACATATTTGAGAAAAGTAACAAGATTTTTCCATTCCATTTCCAATCCGGTTCAGTTCAGTCAATCAGTCATGTCCAACTCTTTGCAACACCAAGGACTACAGCACATCAGGCTTCCCTGTCCATCACCAACTCCCGGAGCTTGCTCAAACTGATGTCCATTGAATCAGTGATGCCAATCCAGGATTAAAGTAAATCCTTAGAGAGTTTTTGAGTCTATATAATCCACATTTTACTAAATAAATTGTTTTAGCTCACTTTCTGGGTTATATTTTTCATTTTCGGTAAATACATGTCATGTCTTGCTTCACTATTATTTTCTTACTCACATATAACTACATATGTTTTGATCTCAAAATGATAAAGATTACATTCAGAGGTAAAAGATACACAGAGTTGTTTTTCTTAAGAAATATTTTCAATGGAAATTATAATTTTTTACCCAACTATTACCTTTATAAAATAAACCTAAAGATGAATAATTTTTTGAAGAATAAAGATTATGTATTAACTGTAATTATGTATTAATCTTTTTGTCCTTTATCATAAAAAAAGAATCAAAACAGTTTGATTTTAAAAGGTAAAAAAAATGTCAAATTAATCATAAAAATTTATTAAGTTCTTTAATCTGAGATAAAATACAATTTCAAAAGTTCCTTCTGATGTATAGAACAGTCTTTTGGACTCTGTGGGAGAGGGAGAGGGTGGGATGATTTGGGAGAATTGCATTGAAATACGTATAATATCATATATGGAATGAGTCGCCAGTCTAGGTTCGATGCACGATACTGGATGCTTGAGGCTGGTGCTCTGGGATGACCCAGAGGGATGGTATGGGGAGGGAAGAGGGAGGAGGGTTCAGGAAGGGGAACACATGTATACCTGTGGTGGATTCATTTCGATATTTGGCAAAACCAATACAATATTGTAAAGTTTAAAAATAAAATAAAATTAAAAAACAATAAATAAATTTA
>NW_011494851.1:272503-273524 GCF_000754665.1 Bison bison bison
AACTCCCCAGGACAGTAGGTGCCCAATATGCTACTGGAGATCAGTGGAGAAATAACTCCAGAAAGAATGAAGGGATGGAACCAAAGCAAAAAGAATACCCAGCTGTGCATGTGACTGGTGATAGAAGCAAGGTCCGATGCTGTAAAGAGCAATATTGCATAGGAACCTGAAATGTCAGGTCCATGAATCAAGGCAAATTGGAAGCGGTCAAACAAGAGATGGCAAGAGTGAAAGTCGACATTCTAGGAATCAGTGAACTGAAATGGACTGGAATGGGTGAATTTAACTCAGATGACCATTATATCTACGACTGCAGGCAGGCATCCCTCAGAAGAAATGGAGTGGCCATCATGGTCAACAAAAGAGTCCGAAATGCAGTACTTGGATGCAATATCAAAAATGACAGAATGATCTCTATTCGTTTCCAAGGCAAACCATTCAATATCACAGTAATCCAAGTCTATGCCCCAACCAGTAATGCTGAAGAAGCTGAAGTTGAACAGTTCTGTGAAGACCTACAAGACCTTTTAGAACTAACACCCAAAAAAGATGTCCTTTTCTTTACAGGGGACTGGAATGCAAAAGTAGGAAGTCAAGAAACACCTGGAGTAACAAGGAAATTTGGCCTTGGCATATAGAATGAAGCAGGGCAAAGACGAAAAGAGTTTTGCCAAGAAAATGCACTGATCATAACAAACACCCTCTTCCAACAACACAAGAGAAGACTCTATACATGGACATCACCAGATGGTCAACACAAAAATCAAATTGATTATATTCTTTGCAGCCAAAGATGGAGAAGCTCTATACAGTCAACAAAAACAAGACCAGGAGCTGACTGTGGCTCAGACCATGAACTCCTTATTGCCAAATTCAGACTTAAATTGAAGAAAGTAGGGAAAACCACTAGACCATCAGGTATGACCTAAATCAAATCCCTTATGATTATACAGTGGAAATGAGAAATAGATTTAAGGGCCTAGATCTGATAGATAGAGTGCCTGATGAACTATGGAATGAG
>NW_011494851.1:273624-274136 GCF_000754665.1 Bison bison bison
GTATACCTGTGGTGGATTCATTTCGATATTTGGCAAAACCAATACAATATTGTAAAGTTTAAAAATAAAATAAAATTAAAAAACAATAAATAAATTTATTTGAACCTGTGAATAAATAACTGTGTAAGCCAAGGCATATACTGCTCCATGATTTTCTTTATCCAAAATTTTATGCTACTTTTTAATTTCATGATACACTCAACTGACTAAATCATTCTATCTTTATTAATTAACATTTTATTCCAGTCATTTAGTTTTATGTGGAATAAAAAAAAAAAAAGTAGGTCTTATAAGAATATATTTTTTCATCCACTGGAGAAGGGAATGGCAAACCTCTTCAGTATTTTTGCCTTGAGAACCCTATGAACAGTATGAAAAGGCAAAATGATAGGATACTGAAAGAGAAACTCCCCAGGACAGTAGGTGCCCAATATGCTACTGGAGATCAGTGGAGAAATAACTCCAGAAAGAATGAAGGGATGGAACCAAAGCAAAAAGAATACCCAGCTGTG
>NW_011494851.1:274236-275595 GCF_000754665.1 Bison bison bison
TAGATAGAGTGCCTGATGAACTATGGAATGAGGTTCGTGACATTGTACTGGAGACAGGGATCAAGACCATCCCCATGGAAAAGAAATGCAAAAAAGCAAAATGGCTGTCTGGGGAGGCCTTAGAAATAGCTGTGAAAAGAAGAGAAGTGAAAAGCAAAGGAGAAAAGGAAAGATATAAACATCTGAATGCAGAGCTCCAAAGAATAGCACGAAGAGATAAGAAAGACTTCTTCAGCGACCAATGCAAAGAAATAGAGGAAAACAACAGAATGGGAAAGACTAGAGATCTCTTCAAGAAAATCAGAGATACGAAAGGAACATTTCATGCAAGGATGGGCTCGATAAAGGACAGAAATTGTATAGACCTAACAGAAGCAGAAGATATTAAGAAGAGATGGCAAGAATACACAGAAGAACTCTACAAAAAAGATCTTCACGACCCAGATAATCATGATGGTGTGATCACTGACCTAGAGCTAGACATCCTGGAATATGAAGTCAAGTGGGCCTTAGAAAGCATCACTACAAAGAGGTGATGGAATTCCAGTTGAGCTATTTCAAGTCCTGAAAGATGATGCTTTGAAAGTGCTGCACTCTATATACCAGCAAATTTGGAAAAGTCAGCAGTGGCCACAGGACTGGAAAAGGTCAGTTTTCATTCCAATCCCAAAGAAAGGCAATGCCAAAGAATGCTCAAACTACCGCACAGTTGAACTCACCTCACAGGGTAGTAAAGTAATGCTCAAAATTCACCAAGCCAGGCTTCAGCAAAACATGAACGGTGAACTTCCTGATGTTCAAGCTGGTTTTAGAAAAGGCAGAGGAACCAGAGATCAAATTGCCAACATCCGCTGGATCATGGAAAAATCAAGAGAGTTCCAGAAAAGCATCTATTTCGGCTTTATTGACTATGCCAAAGCCTTTGACTGTGTGGATCACAATAAACTGTGGAAAATTCTGAAAGAGATGGGAATACCAGACCACCTGATCTGCCTCTTGAGAAATTTGTATGCAGGTCAGGAAGCAACAGTTAGAACTGGACATGGAACAACAGACTGGTTCCAAATAGGAAAAGGAGTCCATCAAGGCTGTATATTGTCACCCTGTTTATTTAACTTATATGCAGAGTACATCATGAGAAATGCTGGACTGGAAGAAACATAAGCTGGAATCAAGATTGCCAGGAGAAATATCAAGAACCTCAGATATGCAGATGACACCACCCTTATGGCAGAAAGTGAAGAGGAACTCAAAAGCCTCTTGATGAAAGTGAAAGTGGAGAATGAAAATGTTGGCTTAAAGCTCAACATTCAGAAAACAAAGATCATGGCATCTGGTCCCACCACTGCATGGGAAATA
>NW_011494851.1:275695-276304 GCF_000754665.1 Bison bison bison
CTCCAGTACTTTGGCCACCTCATGCGAAGTGTTGACTCATTGGAAAAGACTCTGATGCTGGGAGGGACTGGGGGCAAGAGGAGAAGGGGACGACAGAGGATGAATGGCATCACTGACTCGATGGACGTTAGTCTGAGTGAACTCTGGGAGTTTGTGATGGACAGGGAGGCGTGCTGCGATTCATGGGGTGGCAAAGAGTCGGACACGACAGAGTGACTGATCTGATCTCATGAAATTCTACTGAATATTAGTTGTGTCTTCTTTTTTTCCATTACCAAGGAGGGAGGTTTTTTGAGTAAAAAAATGAGTAAGGAAAAATATTACTAGGTCTTTCTACCAACTCTTCACCTTTCATAATAAGCCTAGTGAAAAAACTTACATTAAGAATGTTTGCTTTTGTTTTAATGTGTGGTTTTTTTTTTTTTGCTCTGACTATGAATTCCTCACTTCCATAAAATCAATGAAAAAAACAGAAAGAGTCGTTAGAATCATTTCAGCTCTTCCTTGTAGCTCAGACTGTAAAGAATTTGCCTGCAAGGCAGGAGATCTGGGTTTGATCCCTGGGTTGGAAAATCCTCTCGAGAAGAGAATGGCCATCCACTCCAGTTA
>NW_011494851.1:276404-276782 GCF_000754665.1 Bison bison bison
CTTGATGAAAGTGAAAGTGGAGAATGAAAATGTTGGCTTAAAGCTCAACATTCAGAAAACAAAGATCATGGCATCTGGTCCCACCACTGCATGGGAAATAGATGGGGAAACAGTAGAAATAGTGTCAGACTCTCTTTTTCTGGGCTCCAAAATCACTACAGATGGTGACTGCAGCCATGAAATTAAAAGACGCCTATTATACAGAGTGAAGTAAGCCAGAAGGAAAAACACCAATACAGTATACTAATGCATATATATGGTATTTAGAAAGATGGTAACAATAACCCTGTGTACGAGACAGCAAAAGAGATACTGATGTATAGAACAGTCTTATGGACTCTGTGGGAGAGGGAGAGGGTGGGAAGATTTGGGAGAATG
>NW_011494851.1:276882-277183 GCF_000754665.1 Bison bison bison
TTTTTGTTTTTTTTTTTTTTTTTTTTGCTCTGACTATGAATTCCTCACTTCCATAAAATCAATGAAAAAAACAAGAAAGAGTCGTTAGAATCATTTCAGCTCTTCCTTGTAGCTCAGACTGTAAAGAATTTGCCTGCAAGGCAGGAGATCTGGGTTTGATCCCTGGGTTGGAAAAATCCTCTCGAGAAGAGAATGGCCATCCACTCCAGTTATATTGCCTGGAGAATCCCATGGACAGAGGAGCCTGACGGACCACAGTTCATGAGGTCACAAAGACACAGACACGACTAAGTGACTGAGT
>NW_011494851.1:277283-277444 GCF_000754665.1 Bison bison bison
GAAACGAGATGCCAGTCCAGGTTCGATGCAGGATACTGGATGCTTACGGGGAGGGAGGAGGGAGGAGGGTTCAGGATGGGGAACACATGTATACTTGTGGCGGATTCGTTTTGATATTTGGCAAAACTAATACAATTATGTAAAGTTTAAAAAAAAAAAAA
>NW_011494851.1:277544-277816 GCF_000754665.1 Bison bison bison
TCAAGGCTGTATATTGTCACCCTGTTTATTTAACTTATATGCAGAGTACATCATGAGAAATGCTGCACTGGAAGAAACATAAGCTGGAATCAAGATTGCCAGGAGAAATATCAAGAACCTCAGATATGCAGATGACACCACCCTTATGGCAGAAAGTGAAGAGGAACTCAAAAGCCTCTTGATGAAAGTGAAAGTGGAGAATGAAAATGTTGGCTTAAAGCTCAACATTCAGAAAACAAAGATCATGGCATCTGGTCCCACCACTGCATGGG
>NW_011494851.1:277916-302858 GCF_000754665.1 Bison bison bison
CCTTGTAGCTCAGACTGTAAAGAATTTGCCTGCAAGGCAGGAGAGTCTGGGTTTGATCCCTGGGTTGGGAAAAATCCTCTCGAGAAGAGAATGGCCATCCACTCCAGTTATATTGCCTGGAGAATCCCATGGACAGAGGAGCCTGACGGACCACAGTTCATGAGGTCACAAAGACACAGACACGTAAGTGACTGAGTTCAAGAGAACTGTATATTTTCAAGAGGAATAGATATCAACTCCAAAGAATTTTCAAATCATATTAGTGTGCAAAGACAAAAAAAATTAAATTAGAAAATATGAAATATTGTTTCCAGAAAATAAGTATACCAACTTCTCATTCAAAAAGAGTTTTGTTCAGCTACTAAATTGCCTCTGACTCTTTGCGACCCCATGAACTGCAGCACATCAGGCTTCTCTATATATCACTATCTCCCCAAGTTTGCTCAAACTCATGTCTATTGAGTCAGTAATATCATCCTACCATCTGATCCTCAGTCACCCCCTTCTCTTGACCTCAATTTTCCCCAGCATCAGGGTCTTTTCCAATGAGTCAGCTCTTCACGTCATATGGCCAAAGTATTGGAGCTTCAGTTTCAGTATCAGTTTTCCCAATGAATATTCAGGGTTGATTTCCTTTCAGATTGACTGGTTTTATCTCCTTGCTATTCAAGGACTCTCAAGAGTCTTCTCCATCACCACACTTTGAAAGCGTCAATTCTTCAGTGCTCAGGATTCTTTATGGTCTAACTCTCACATCCAAATATGACTACTGAAAAAACAATAGTTTTGACTACAAGGACCTTTGTCAGCAAAATGTAACATAATTTATTGTTCTAAATTATCCAATTCGTTGAAAAATGCTTCAAGTAATTAACTAATTTTTCTAACTTTGGCTTATAATTTCAAAGAAATCAATATTAGTTAATTTTGGTGAAGTTGTTAGGGAACCACTTTGATTTAGAAATGACTATACCATTAGATTGCTTTGAGTTAATATAGTATAGTATACTGAATTTTGTATAGTAAAGTATGTATCAAATGTATTTAATTGCATGATTAGCAAAAATTTTACTAGTAAAATATTCTTATTTCTCCTTATACTAGTTAAAATAAATACATTAACATACATTTTATAGATTTATCTAAGGAAAGACAATAATGTAATATGTAAACAATAATGCTCTGTGTATGTGTGTTAGTTGCTCAGCTGTGTCCAGTTCTTTGGGACCCCCATGGACTGTAGTCTACAAGGCCCCTCTGTCCATGGGATATGAACATAAAACTGAAAGAATTGTGTGAAACACTTCTGGTACTATCTCAGTCTGTAGCTTTAAAATTAATAAAATAAAACAAGTAGAAAGATAAAGATAAATCTCAAGAAGTTATACATACAATAATTTAGAACTACAATAATTTGTGTATAAAATATAAAAGATCCATTCATTTTATTTGTGGTAAATACCACACTGTGCTCCATAGTGAGTGGAAAGGACAAAGCTTCACATATTTACCTTTTATTAAAAATTGGTGAAAGCAAAGGATAGCAGATGGTAACTATTAATCAATCCTAAATATTATTTGAGGATAAAAGTATGAAATGGCATTGAAACTTCTTTAAAATTTAATTACTCTGAGAAGATTCAGAAAATGTTTTCTTATTAAAATAAAACCCACAATTTTTATGATCTACAACTTTACACTACTAATAAACAATTAGATAAACTGGAAATGTCAGTTAATTTAAATTCAAATGACTCCAAGACTTCAGAAAATTAAACATAGGAATATATGCAGATTTGTTGTTGTTGTTGCATTGCTATGTCCTCTCTGATTCTTTGTGACTCCATGGACTGCAGCATGGACTGCAGCATGCTGGGCTTCTCTGTCCAAATTCTTCTCCTGGAATTTGCTCTAATTTATGTCCATTGAGTCAGTAATGCTATCTAACCATTTCATCCTCTATCACCCCCCTTCTCCTTTTGCCTTCAATCTTTCCCAACATCAGGGTCTTTTTCAATGAATTGGCTCCTCCCATCATGTGGCCAAAGTACTGGAGCTTCAACAACAATCCTTCCAATATTCAGGGTTGATTTTCTTTAGGATTGACTGGTTTGATCTTGCTCACCAAGGGACTCTTAAGAGTCTTCTCCAGCACTACAATTCAAAAGCATCAAGTTTTTCGAGCTCAGCCTTCCTTAGGGTCCAATGTTCACATACGTACATAACTACTGGAAAAGCCATAGATCTGACTATTTGGACCTTTTTAGGAAAAGTGTTGTATCTGTTTTTTAATATGCTATCCAGGTTTGTCATAGCTTTCCTTTTAAGGAGCAAGTACCTTTCAATTTCATGGCTGCAGTCACTATCTGCAGTGATTTTGGAGCCCAAGAAAATAATATCTGTACCCCTTTCCACTGTTCTCCCTTCTACTTGCCATGAAGTGATGAGACCAGAGCGATGATCTTAGTTTTTTTAACGTTGTGATTTAAGCCAGCTTTTTCACTCCCACTTTCACCCCCCATCAAGAGGCTCTTACTTCCTCTTCACTTTCTGTCATTAGCGTGGGATCATCTGCATTATTGAAATTGTTGATATTTCTTCCAGAAATTTTGATTCCAAATTCTGATTCATCCAGCCAAGTATTTTGCATAATGTACTCTGCATAGAAGTTAAATAAAAAGGGTGACAATATACAGCCTTGAAGTACTCCTTTCCCAATTTTGAACCAGTCCATTTTTCCATGTCTGCTTCTGTTACTTCTTGATTCACATCCAGGTTTCTTGGGATGTGGTTTGGTATTCCCATCTCTTTAGGAATTTCCCACACTTTGTTGTGATCCACACAGTCAAAAGGCTTTAGCTTTTCTTGCTTTGTCTGTGTTGCAATGAATTTTGGCATTTTGACCTCTGATTCCTCTGCCTCTTTGATGTTAGTATTTCTACTAGCTCAGATTTTAATGAATTTGCCTGTTATGAGGGAGACCTGGGGTTGATTCCTAGGTTGGAAAGATTCTTTGGAGAAGGGAATGGCTACCCACTCCAGTATTCTTGCCAGGGGAATTCCATGCACAGAGGAGCTTCGTTGGCTATAGTCCATGGGGTCACAATGAGTTGGATATGACTGAATGACTAACATATGGGGTGTACATATGTTTATACATATCTATATCTACGTGTATCTATGTCACTGAAATTACTTTAAGGAGTTGACTTAAGTGATTCTGGGGAATGACAAGTCTGAACTAGGTAGGAGACAAAGTTGATGTTGCTATTTAGAATCCAAAGGAAATCTGTTGTTGTTCAGTCACTTAGTCATGTCTGACTCTGCATCCTCATGGACTGCAGCATGCCAGGGTTTCCTGTCCTTCACTATCTCCTTGAGTTTGCTTAAGCTCATGTCCATTGAGCTGACAATGCCATACAACCATTTCATCCTCTGTCACCCCTTTTACTCCTGTCTTCAATCTTTCCAAGGATCAGGGTCTTGTTTCCACAAGTCAGTTCTTGGCATCAGGTGGCCAAATAATTGGAGCTTCATCATCAGTCCTTCCAATGAATATTCAGGACTGATTTCCTTTAGGACTATTGGTTTGATCTCCTTGCTTTCCAAGGGATTCTCAAGAGTCTTCTCCAGCACCACAGTTCAAAAGCATTAATTCTTCAGCTCTCAGCTATCTTTATGATTCAACTGTTACATCCATACGTGACATATGGAAAAACTATTGAAAAAACTATAGCTTTGACTATATGGAACTTTGTTGGCAAAGTGATGTCTCTGCTTTTTATTACGCTGTCCAGGTTTGTCATAGATTTTCTTCCAAGGAGCAAGTGTCTTTTAATTTCATGCCTGCATCATTGTCCACGGTGATTTTGGAGCCCTAGAAAATAAAGTCTGCCACTGTTTCCATTTTCTCCCCATCTATTTGTCATGAGGTGATGGAACTGGATGCCATGATCTTATTATTATTATTATTTTTTAATGCTGAGTTTTAAGCCAATTTTTTCACTCTCCCCTTTCACCTGAATCAAGGGGCTCTTTAGTTCCTCCTCACTTTCTGGGATCAATGTGGTGTCACCTGCATATCTGAGGTTATTACTATTTCTCCCAGCAATCTTGATTACAGTTTGAGTTTCAACCAGCCCAATATTTCACATGATATAGATGTATTCTTCCTATAAGTTAAATAAGCACAGTAACAATATACATTCTTAACATACTCCTTTCCAATTTTGAACCTGTTTGTTTTTCCATATCTGGTTCTAACTGTTGCTTCTTGACCTTAATACAGGTTTCTCAGGAGGCAGATAAAGTGATCTGGCATTCCCGACTCTTTAAGAATTTTTCACACAGTCAAAGGCTTTAGCATAGTCAATGAAGCAGAAGTAGATGTTTTTTTCTGGAATTCTCTTGCTTTTTCTATGATCTAACTGATGTTGGCAATTTGATCGCTGGTTCCTGCACCTTTTCTAAATCCATTTTATACTTCTGGACGTTCTTGTTTCACATACTGTTGAAGCCTAGCTTGAAGAATTTTGAGCATTACCTTACTAGCACATGAAATGAGTTCAATTGTGTGGTAGTTTGAGTATTATTTGGCACTTCCCTACTTTGGGATTGGAATGAAAACTGACCTTTTCCCACTCTGTGGCCACTGCTGAGATTTTCAAAATGCTGGCATATTGACTGCAGGATTTCTAACAGCATCAACTTGTAGAATTTGAAATAGCTTAACTGGAATTCCATGACCTCCACTAGCTTTGTTCATACTGATGCTTCCTAAAGTAAACTTGACTTCACACTCTAGGATATCTCACTATAGGTGTGATCACAACATTGTAGTTATTTGAGTCACTGAGAATTTTTTTTTTTTACAGTTTTTACATGTATTCTTGTCACCTCTCAATATCTTTTGCTTCTGTTGGGTCCATACTTTTTTTTTCCTTTATTGTGCCCATTTTTGCATGAAATGTTCCCTTCTTATCTCTAACTTTCTTGAAGAGATCTCTAGTTTTTCCCATTCTGTTGATTTCCTCTATTTGTTTTCATTGTTCACTTAAGGCTTTCTTACCTCCCCTTACTTTTCTTTGGAACTCTGCTTTCAGATGGTTTTATCTTTCCTTTTTTCTTTTGCCAACCCCATGAACAATATGAAAAGGCAACCTATAGGCAAATTTTTTCTTTCTTGGAAAGAAATGATAATTCACTTTACTCAAAGTCAGCTGATCTAAATGCTAATCATCTTAAAAATGCCTTCACAGCAACATCTAGACTAGCCTTTAACATACAAATTAATTATCATACGTGGGAAAGAAATGTGGTTAAGACAAAAATAAAACCCAATTAAAGAACAGAAGAAATATTCTTTGTTTTTTATGGTAAATAACAATAAAATGTGCACATATTTGTTAAACAATTATGCATTTTATTAAAAGATACATTAAACTAAAAAGCTTCATAGCTAAATAATGGATTAAAAAAAACCCAGCACTACTTATTTAACAATATCAATAATAAGGGGCAGTAAATCCTATGTTCAAAACTAAATTACAGGCAGGGAGAACAGACCTGAGATCATCATAGACAATATAGAGAAAATATAACTCATTTAAGCTACAAGTAAGGAAACAAAACCTATAGAAGAAACATAAAGACAAATCAACCACACATACATCTCTCTTGGGATTTGAGAAACTAAATGATTATAACAGAAATTTTACATTAAGCTGAGATGAAGAATTATTTCCCTCCATTGGAAACCCCAATGAGAGAGCTATTTCAAGTCAAGTGTATATTTCCTAATAAGGCCATAGTGAAAAAAAAATGGTATTGCAATACATCCTCATTATACTTTTGCTGGCCCCAAATAGAGACTTTATTTTTTACTTCCAAAGAAGTGTTGTGGGCGGGTGCGGGGGGTGGGGGGTGGCAGGGGATACAGGCCACCTGAAGTAGAGAAAATCCAGGTGTGCCTTTTGATGTTTTTAAAACAATTTTTAAAGGCAAACAAACATAAAGCAATATCCACAGTCTTGAGAACAAAAGACTATACAATCTTGCATCATATTTCCTGTCATATGTCCATTTCTATGGTCAACAGACTTTTATTGTCAAAAATTACAGATATTGGTAATTTGAATGTGCATTAAATTTCTCTGGAGGAAAAAAATGTGGTTTTAAACATAAAATTTAATCAAACAAAACAAAGAATGCAATCAAACCAAGAATGTAATCAAACAAAGAAAATAATAATGATAGGAGGGAACCAGTTTCTATTTCAATATATTGAGTTTTACTTTATTTATTATTACAGAAAAAGGATAAAAGATAAAACACCTTTAAATATTGATATAGTAACTGGCTTGAAAATCTGGATTGATGGGAAAATGTATATTTGAGAAAATGAAAGAATATAACCATCCATTTTTCACTCCTGAAAAATTATTTAAAAGGTTTTACACATAATATTTTATACCCTTTGATCCTGAAATATTTATTCAGTATCTAGTACTTTTTATGTTGGAGAATTTAGCATTAATACCATTTGATGATTTTCTATTTTCTTTTAAAATGAAAATATTTATTTTAAAATCTGTTATTTTTTATAAATATCAAACATAATATCTCCCATTCTGTTATCATATATTAATGAAAAGTCAAAGTCAAGTCGCTCAGTCATGTCCAATTCTTAGTGACCCCATGGACTACAGCCCACCAGGCCCTCCGTCCATGGGATTTTCCAGACAAGAGTACTGGAGTGGGGTGCCATTGCCTTCTCCGTTAACAGTGGCTAGGCATATTATATTTACTTGGAGCTAGTATACTTGGTGACAGCCTTAGTGCCCTCGGACACAGTGTGCTTGGCCAGCTCCCCAGGTAGCAGCATGCGCCTGGCGGTCTGGATCTCCCTGGATGTGATAGTCAAGAGCTTGTTGTAATGCACCAGGCGCGATGCCTCGCCAGAGATGCACTCGAAAATGTCGTTGACGAAGGAGTTCATGATTCCCATGGCCTTGGACGAGATGCCGCTGTCCAGATGGACTTGCTTCAGCACCTGGTACAGGTACACGGAGTAGCTCTCCTTGCAGCTGTGCTTGCGCTTCTTGCTGTCCTTCTACTGGGCCTTGGTCACAGCTTTTTTAGAGCCCTTTTTAGGGGCAGGAGAGGACTTAGCCAGTTCAGGCATGTCTATAATGACAACACCCAACAACACAGAAAGATCTTGAAAGATAATGAAAGTAGTAGATAAATAGTGGAAAAGACCAAATGAATGGTGGCAGAGTAAGAAATGCCCAAATTAATTCCCTCCATGGAAACAATAATTCGGTCAGCAAAAATCGTCACAATCAACTATTTTAGAATTCTGGAGTCTAGTCAAAATTTGCAGGATTAAGGGATTGCTTAATAAAGAATCTGGTAAATTTTAATAAATTTTAGTATTTAGTGTTGGGATTCCCTGGTAGCTTGTGAAAGTGAAAGTCTCTCAGTCACGTCCGACTCTTTGCAACCCCAAGGACAATATCCTGGTAGCTAAGACAGTAACAAAATCTGCCTGAAATGTAGTTGACCCGGGTTCCGTCCCTATGTCAGAAAGATCCCCTGGAGGAGAGAATGACAACCCACTCCAATATTCTTGCCTTGGAGAATTCCGTGGACAGATCACGGGGTCACAAAGAGTCCTACATGACTCAAGGCCTCAGTATTTAGCGTAGTAGCCACCATTTTCCAGGCCAGTTAGGTAGTCATGGGGGATTTGGCCTGCATTTCATGGTTCTGGTTTGGACAATAAGGACTTTATTCTCCAAGGATCAGGGTTGTGTCTTTTCATATGCTTGAATCGCTAGTACAAGGAACAGCCATTGTTTCTGTCCCTTCCATCTGAAGTAGCTTTCCTGATAACACCAATTACAAGGAATTTAAAAAGACAGAATACTTCCTTCTCCTCCACCCTTCCCTTCTCCTTATGTTAGGTCGCTGGCTGACTACAGAGATAACAAAAGAGAGACAACTAGCCATGCAGAACAAGAAAAATAGCCCTTGCTGAACAGTTTGAAAAAGTCACTAAAAAAACAGAGTATCACAACTCTGTGTTGGTAACATAAGCAATCACCAGGAAAGGGGGGAGAATATGATTTCTAGAATTAGCACATTATATTATTAAAAATGTCCAGTTCTCAACAACAACAAAATTAATTTCAAATAACAAGGAAAAAAAAAAAAAAAACAGGAAACTACAGTCTATTCACTGTTAAAAAAAAACATAAGTTAATAGAAGTTATCCAAGAGGAAGCCCACGTATTGGACATCCTAGAAAAGAACTTGAACTCTCACATTAAATGTGTTTAGAGGGTTGATGGACACCATGGACAAATAACTAATGGTAGGCAAAGGAATGGTGTGTGTGTGTGTGTGTGTGTGTGTGTGTGTTAGTCACTCAGTTATGTCTGACTCTTTGCAACCCACACACTGCAGCCCTCCAGGCTTCTCTGTCCATGGAATTCTCTAGGCAAGAATACTGGAGTGGATTGCTATTCCCTTCTCCAGAGGAAATTCCCAACCCAGGGATCAAAACCTGGTCTCCTCTCTCACAGGCAGATTCTTTACCATTTGAGCTAAAGGGAAATATCAATAATGAAAAAGAGATTATATAGATGAAGCAAACTTAGATTTGGACCTGGAAAATACAATAACTGAAATGAAATTTTTATTTAGAGAAGTTCAGTAGTGGACTTAAGCAGGTTTAATAAAGAATTATTAACCTAGAAAATGTGACAATTAACACCATGCAATCTTAGGAGCAGAAAGTAAAAGAAGGGAGAAAAATAAATATGGCTTAAGGTACCTGTAGAACACCTTCACACACAACACCTTCACACACACCAACACTTATTATGGAAGCTTCATAAGCAGAAGAGATAAAGAAGGTAGCAAACTAATATTTAAATAAATAATGCCCCCAAACATCCTAAACTTGATGAAAATCATTAAATTCCAAATTTAAGATCAAGGAATTTCAAGGAGGATCAATTCTAAATTACAGCTCACAGTAACACATTATAATCAAAGTGTTAAAAGCAAATGTCAAAAAGAAAATCTTGACAGCAACAAAGAAAGTGACACATCAAGTGCAAGAAATTCTCAATAATATTTACAATTCACTTTTTACTATAAACCATAAAGGCCAGGAGGCAAGAAGACATATTTATTGTGCTGAAAGTAGAATTAAGAATTCTATATTCAACAAAAACAACCAACAAAAACAAGGGGAAAATTAAGACATTCTCAGATATACAAAAGCTAATACAGTTTGATGGCATTAGATATGCCCAACAAGAAATGTTAAATTCAGTCCATTAGGATAAAGAAGAGGAAACAAAATGGTAGATCAAAGCCATTTGAAGAAACAATGATTTCTACACAGATAAACATAAAAACTAGAATTACTGTAATTTTGGCTTAAAACACTTTTTGCATTTCCTGTATGCTTTAAAATGCATGAAAATAATAAATACTGACCTACATTAATGGGAATACATTGTACAAAAGCAATTTGTAACAACAGTAACATCATAAAGGGAGAAAAAAGAGCTGGAGAGAACCACAGTTAATTTGGGGTTGACCAGAGTTTCCCTGAGTTTTTAATTAGAAATAAAAGACACATTTTTCATTTTTACTAAGAACTTTATTGAACAGCATCTTCACCATTTTGTTCCACTACCTTCTGCCATTTTGCAGGAAACTTCATAATTCCATCTTCCCAAAACTTTTTATCTTTTTGAGCAAACTGTTCCAGGTGCCTTTTACAGTCTTCCAGGCAATTGATTTTTTTCCCATTAAGATAATTTTGCAAAGACTGAAATAAATGGACATCCAAAGGTGCAATGTCTGATGACTATGGTAGATGAATAAGAAATTCCTAGCCAAACTAACAGTTTTTGCCTGGTCATTGTTTTCCTAATGGAAGATTGTACGTTTTCTGTTGACTAATTGTGGATGCTTTTTGTCAAGTGCTTTCAATTAGTATAATTAAGAACAACACTTGCTGGAATTAATAATTTAGTTTTCTAGAAGGAGCTCATAATAGAATACTTCTACGAATTCCACCATATACATAACATCTTCCTTGGATGAGGACAGGTCTTTGGTGTGGTTGGTAATGGTTCATTTCAGTTGGCCCACAATGTCTTCCATTCCACGTTATTGTACAGTATCCCTTATTCATCACCTGTCAGTTTGTTTTTAAAACAGAATGCTTGAGTAACAGGAGTATCCACCAGTGAATAATCCTGAAAAAAAAATAATAATTTTGTTACATTTAAGTAGAGAATCACAAAATCACATGGGGAAATATAGTCTAGTATGTATATATATATATATTTGTATATATATATCCAAAATCACTACAGATGGTGACTGCAGCCATGAAATTAAAAGACGCTTACTCCTTGGAAGGAGAGTTATGACCAACATAGATAGCATATTCAAAAGCAGAGACATTACTTTGCCAACAAAGGTTCATCTAGTCAAGGCTGTGGTTTTTCCTGTGGTCATGTATGGATGTGAGAGTTGGACTGTGAAGAAGGCTGAGCTCCGAAGAATTGATGCTTTTGAACTGTGGTGTTGGAGAAGACTCTTGAGAGTCCCTTGGACTGCAAGGAGATCCAACCAGTCCGTTCTGAAGGAGATCAGCCCTGGGATTTCTTTGGAAGGAATGATGCTAAAGCTGAAACTCCAGTACTTTGGCCACCTCATGTGAAGAGTTGACTCATTGGAAAAGACTCTGATGCTGGGAGATATTGAGGACAGGAGGAGAAGGGGATGACAGAGGATGAGATGGCTGGATGGCATCACTGACTCGATGGACATGAGTCTCAGTGAACTCCGGGAGTTGGTGATGGACAGGAAGGCCTGAAGTGCTGCGATTCATGAGGTCGCAAAGAGTTGGACACGACTGAGCAACTGATCTGATCTGATCTGATGTGGAACCCAAACATCAAAGTGATTAACATAACCAAGCTGGTGCAAATGATTTTCCATCCGTGACTTGGGTATTTTGAGTATGTCAGTTATTTAGGCATGAGCTTCCCCTGTGGCTCAGTGGTAAAGAATTCACCTGCAATGCAGGAGCCACAGGAGACCCAGGTTCGATCCCTGGGTCAGAAAGATCCCCTAGAGAAAGAAATGGCAACCCACTACACTATTCTTTCCTGGAGAACCCCATGGACAGAGGAGACTGGCAGGCTAAAGTCCATGGAGTTGCAAGAAGTCAGACAAAACTGAATCGACTTAGCACAAGAGACTAACACTAACAATGTCTCGATTTGATCACTATCAACTTCAACTTGTCTACCAGACTATGGAGCATCATTCAGAAAGGAATATCCAGTATATAGCTTGACAAATCACTTCTGACACATTTCATGTCTCACAACACCTTCTCCATGTGAAAGAAAGTAAAAGTGTTAGCTGCTCAGCTGTGTCCAACAAGTTGCAACCACATGGACTGTAGCTTACCAGGCAATTCTGTCCATGGAATTCTCCAGGCAAGAGTACTGGAGTGAGTAGCCATTCCCTATCTCAAGGGGATCTTCTTAACTCAGGCATTGAACATGGACCTCCCTCATTGGAGGAAGAGTCTTTACTATATGAACCACCAGGGAAGCATCATCCAGCAAGAAATCTCCAGTACAAAACTTGGCAAACCACTTATGACACATTCCATCAGTCACAGCACCTTCTTCATACATGGCACACATCTTTACTGTATGTGTTTCAGTTGTGTTTTTCAGTGTATGCTTTTCTTGAAATAATAAAGCATAATATGCCCCAAATGCTTTTTCTTCCATCTTCAATATTAAAATGATTACACAAGCTTTTGCCAATTTTGATTTTTTTTTTAATGCATCGTGATATGACAGTTGTCACAACACAATCCAACAAAACTGTTTTAAATGAAGTTAAAGACAACTAAGCTCTACTAAAGCCATCTTACAGAAAAAACTGAACAAACCTTTTGGTAAACCCTAAATATATGCTTTTTAAGCCTTGCAGAATAAAAGAAGCCATACAAAAATTAGATACACCTGCATCTAATCATGCTCTCTGAAAATGGTTGAGCTTGTTTGTAGCTTTAAACAACAACAAAATAAATGAAGAAATATCTTCTTCAAATGGTACGACCTACTACAGATCCAGTGACGTGTTTTGAATGTTTCAAAGCATATCATGTGGGATTTGGAAGATGAAACTAAATAAAACTAATGGTTTTCTTGGCAACCCATTTCTGTATTGTGTACCTGAAAACACATCAGAGAAAAATTCTTCTACTCTGAGACTCATTTAGGAAAAACAAAACTACTATTCAGAATTTTATAAGGTTTGAAGTTTCTTTGTCAGGCAAAAGCTATACCAAAACAAACAACTTTGACTTGCTTTGAAAGAAAATCACCTGCAAAAAAAAGAAGAAGAAAAGCATCTGCAATATTTGGAAATATATGCAGTCTAGTTACCTTTTTACTTTATAAGAAAGATCATTGTGTTCCATTTCAACATGCATGGGCATTAAATATAAGCATTAAAAGTGATTTCTTTTAAAGAAAGTGAGAAAATCATGCTAATATCCCAGAGTTTGTGGCATTGAGAGAGTAAATGCTGAAACACAAAATGATTTTCAGGTAGCAGTATGATTTCTTAAAAAACAAAAAGGATTATTCTCAAGCATTTTGACAGAAGTGCTGCTTGTTTTTGGATATGAGAGAGTCAGTTCCTAAGCAGGTTGATAGGGAGTCTAGGGGTCCCCAAGGAGAGAGGGGTCTGGAATTCTCAAGGAGGAAGAAAGGATAAACTTTTTTTTCTTTCTCCACATTCCTTAGGATTATATACCAATAATGTTTCCTGCCTAAGGACAGTCTGGATTCAACCTTCTGTTATCTTAAAATGTTAATTATGGGAGTAGGTCTGATGAAGTCTTTACAACCTCCAGACATTCTTTGGATTATATAACCTCATTGTTAACACTAGCAAGCGGGTACTCTTTCTGCCTGCTTCTGATGCCTATGTCAGAAGCTTTCTCTATCTCCTTTATACCTTAATAAAACTTTATTACACAAAAGCTCTGAGCGATCAAGCCTCCTCTCTGGCCCTGGATTGAATTCTTCTCCTCCGGGGGCCAAGAATCCCGGTGTATTCGCGTGATTCAACAACAACCTTTCAGACATGCTGCTGCTGCTAAGTCACTTCAGTCGTGTCCGACACTGTGTGACCCCATAGATGGCAGCCCACCAGGCTCCACCGCCCCTGGGATTCTCCAGGCAGGAACACTGGAGAGGGTTGCCATTTCCTTCTCCAATGCATGAAAATGAAAAAATAAAGTGAAGTTGCTTAGTTGTATCCGACTCCTAGCGACCCCGTGGACTGCAGCCTACCAGGCTTCTCCACCTATGGGATTTTCCAGGCAAGAGTACTGGAGTGGGGTGTTTTTGGATATATGTTAGTATAAAATGTTGATACAAAATGATATAAATATATGGCAATGAAGATAGTATTATGGATGCAGCCAAAGAAACACTAACTTTATGACCGAAGAGCTGTTCTGAAAGGATGGTGATCATGAAGTTGCTAACCTTTAGACACATGTTTCTGGTGCTGATATGAGAAAAGTTGTCATTTGAAAAAAAATTTTCAAATGAAGAGTAACTCTCTAAATTCTTAGAAATTTAAAATATCTATAAGAACTCTCTTAAATCTAAATCTATATGATAATTACAATGTAAACTTTTATTATTTACTATCTCACATAAATTATTTTTACAGATATTATGAATTATGCAGTTATTGACTTGAGGTATAAATTTGATTCATCATTTATTCAATAATTTTGGTTTTATTTGATACAAATTGGCTTTTACCTAACAAATAAGTTAAACATTTGTAATGTCCTTTACTATTGATTACTTTCAGTCAGGACTGGTTTGTAGCCCATGTCATAAAGGGATCAGTTGCCTATTATTATTATTATTATTATTATTGCCAAATTTTAGTTCTCATTAAAGTAACTTTTGTCATTTGGTAGAGAATTTTCTCTTAATTAAAAAGAAACCAATACTTTAAATAAACACTTGATATGACATGGAGGTACAAAAATTTAAATTTTGATTTTACATAGGGAATTTTTCTCAGGTAGCCGTTTCTGTGAATTTTTCTGAAGATTGATTCATAATTTTGATGATTGTCATAATTTGTGGTATAATAAAAGCTACTAAACTCAAAAGTATATCTCTCCAAAAGTTAAATTTTAACCTTTACTATTTATACTTATATTGTTTTAAAATTTCATAGAGTTTTTTTGTTGTTATTGTTTAATAATCCTTCAGTAATCATTAAACTGGCTTGTATTTCAATTCATCAATAGGGCTCTGTTAGTGCAGATGCTGTGCCTAAAAGGCAAAGTCCAACTGAGTAACAATTTACCAATGTATGTAAATTGTTTGAAAAAAAGAAAGTTCTTTCTTAATCAAAATACAATTTTAGACGCTATTTGTTTAACGAGTTTACCCTTTTGTCTGTTGAACTGGTCTGGCATTTAAGGTTTTAAAACGTGAGTTCTGCACTTTACAATGTGGAAAGTCAATTAATGATCTCTACATTAAGTGTTAAGAGCATAAAGTATTGATCTATTAAAATCAAGTACTGTAAAATAAATAGGCACAGTTTTAATACTAGATTGCTTTTGCAAAATATAGCTACATTGACTTGTAGATTGCAGTTAAAAACATTAATTTGAGAACTAAAATTATTTAATCCTTTTATGTATCAACCTTTTTTTTGTTTGTTTTGTTTGTCTGATAGATTACTCAATTTGACAGAAGATAATTTACTTATTTTAGAAAATAACTAAACCTTTTTTGGCTTTGACTCAATTCTACTTTTTTATTATTAGCCAGTCAATTAAAACATAAGAAGGTTAAACTGCTTCTGATAATAATGCCAGATTGGGTACATAGATCTTAAATGTATCTCGTCAATAAAATAATTTAGATACATCTTCAGCTGTATGGGAAAAAAAAAAAATCAGTGACTGACATGTCAAATGGGAATAATTTCCAAATCTCTTATACCTCTGATACTTTTTCCAACATAACAGCATATTCTTTTCTTCTGCAGTGATTTTGGAGCCCAAGAAAATAGTCTCTCACTGTTTCCATTGTTTCCCCACTTATTTGCTATGAAGTGATGGGACTCAATGCCATGATCTTAGTTTTTTGAATGTTGAATTTTAAGCCAGTTTTTTCACTCTCTTCTTTCACCTTCATCAAGAGGCTCTTTAGTTCCTCTTTACTTTCTGCTATAAGCGTGGTGTCATCTGCATACCTGAGGTTATTGATAATTCTCCTGACAATCTTGATTCCATCTTGTGCTTCATCTGGTCTGGTATTTCGCATGTTGTACTCTGCATATAAGTTAAATAAGCAGGGTGACAATATATAGCCTTGTTGTAGTCCTTTCCCAATTTGGAACCTGTCCGTTGTTCCATGTCTGGTTCTAACTTCCATCTTGACCTGCATACAGGTTTCTCAGGTGGCAGGTAAGGTGGTCTGCTATTTCCATCTCTTTAAGAATTTCCCACAGTTTGTTGTGATCCACACAGTCAAAGATTTTAGCGTAGTCAATAAAGCAAAAGTAGATTTTTTTCTGGAATTCTCTTGGTTTTTCTATGATCCAATGGATGTTGGCAATTTGATCCTGTATTTTATTTCCTAATTTCATCATTCTTTGAAGACTGCATAGGCTAAAAACACCCCAAATCATCAAGTTCTCTTTCTTCTTTGCTTAATTTATCTTTTTCCTCTCATATTTTACAATGTGTAGCAAGAAGAATCCAGATCACATCTCCAATATTTACTAGGAAATCTCAACTAAATATAGGCCCATGTCTTACAAGTTCTACTTTCAACACAACCACAGAACAAATTTCAGCCAAGTTTTTGCCCTTATAACAAGGGTGCCTATTTTCTTCTACTTAACAGGTGCTGTGCTGTGCTTAGCCACTCAGTCATGCTTGACTCTTTGTGACCCCATGCACTGTAACCTGTCAGGGTGGGGATTCTCCAGGCAAGAATATTGGAGTTGGTTGCCATGCCCTGCTCCAGGGGATCTTCCCAACTCAGTGATCGAACCCAGTCTCCCACATTTCAGGCAGATTCTTTACTGTCTGAATCACTAGGGAAGCCCATGGTCTTCCATCCAAGTACTAACCAGGCTCAACCCTGCTTAGCTTCTGAGATCAGGCATGTTCAGGATGGATGGCTATAGACAAATACTTTCCGGGTACGTGTCCCTTATATTCTTCAGAGCTCTTTACAGAAGTGCCTTTAACATTCATATTTCTACCAACATTCTGTTCAGGACAATCTAGGCTTTGGTTTTCATGAGCCTCAAAACTGCTGCAGCCTTTACTCATCTAATTTCTAAGCCATTTCCATATTTTTAGTTATTTGGCACAGCAGCACTGTGACAAATGGCTAGCACTCCATTTCTAGCCACCAAAATCTGGAGGCTGTTTTAGCTTCCTATGACTTCCTTAAATTACAGCAAACTCAGTTTAAAATAACAGAATTCATTCCTTCACACTTCTGGAGCCCAGAAGTTTAAAATTATGTCACCAGCCTTGTGTTCCACCAGGTTTGTCTCTCTTCTAAGAGGGTATATACCTCCTTACTCCTTTTAGTTCTGGTGGCTCCAAGTGATTCCTGTTGTGTGACTTCATAATTATAATTTCTACCTCCATCTTCACATGGCCTTCTTCTCCTCTTCATGTGTCTCTCATAAAAACATTTACTGTATTTAGGACTCACTGAAATAATTCAGGGTGATCTCATTTCAAAATCCTTAATTTAATCTGCAAATAATTTTGCTCACAAATACAGTCACATTTGTAAGCTCTAGAATGTGAACATGTCTTTTGGGAAGCTACCATTGAACTAAACACAGGGACAGTAATAGTGTCTTCATTCTACCTTTTACTAGGTATATGGTAGTGGGAAAGTTCCCTTACTTCACATCTTAGTTTTCTCAACTGAACATATAAAAAATACAACATGCCAGATTCAAAGGTCATGCTCAAAAGGAAAACAAAATTCAGTTTCCTTTGACAATAATGAGAGCATTTTGAAAATTTTGTAAACTCTAAATAAATGAAAAATATATTGAATTAATGAAACTAGAGCAAACAGACCAAAAACAGAATAGTGTGACATAAAAATACTCATGTACATACAAAATGTAATTCCAGTATTAAAAACTATGGTTGCCAAAGAAAATAAGTGATTATATAATAGAAATTGAGTAACATAGAAAATAAAAATAAAATATAAATTATAGATAAAGATATGAAGATACAAGTTTTGAAATATATAGAAACAAAGGATTATAGAAATGGAGAAGGTTTCCTAGTTATTTAATCCAATTAGTCCCCAAAAGAGATAAAGGGAGGAATAAGTATAAGAAATGATTAACTTGCTTGTAGAATCCTGATCTCATTTTACATTGATATTAAAACACTTTAACAGTGAAAGTTAAAAAAAAAAAGAAATAATTTTTAAAAGATGAATTGAGAGATTATGTGAATCTGCATCTTTAAAAATGCCACTGATACTTTAATTAATTAATTGAAAAGGCTACTGATAAATCAGGTAAAGCTTGATAACAAACAAGATAACACCTTGTTTGCAACATGTTCTTATTGCCTCCTGTTTATTTTGTATTTTTGTTACTGTATTTTACATTGTAGGTGAATCATGTGTTAAATCCGTACACTGGAAAATGAACTAGAACAAGCAGATGCATACGTGCATGACAGCAAATATAAAATTTGTTTTAGACCCTTTACAATACTAAACTTCAGAAGACACTTTAATAAACTTGAGAGATTTTGAGAAAAAAAAAAAATTACTGTGGACTGAATAATATACCCAGAAATAGTTGCTTTCAATGAACAAGGGGAAAGTGTTTCCGCACATGTCTGTGTATGTGTGTATGTGTGTGTATTTTTAGGAATAGGACAGTTCAATAAGTATGCATCTATAAAATGTTACTTTAGAAAATGGCCAGGTAACTAAGATCAATCAAAGTAAAATAATTTTATATTTGACATATTGTGGTAATTGGAATAAAAGTAGTTTTAGGCTAAGAATATGTCTAGATGACTTAATAAAGCTATAAACAATGTAACATATTAACAATATCAGCAGTCACTTTGAATAAATAATAACATAGTAACAGTGATAATCCCACTCCAAAATTACATATTGGGCAAAGTGATATTACTAAAAAATTTGTATGTTTGGAAAATTTTAACTTCACTAAAAATAATGACACTTTTAATTTTCCCCTAAATTTTTTTCTGTTCTAATATAAACTACAGCACCATTATCTCTCTTTAAACAGTTAACTATTAACTATTATTAACTTGGTAATTCATTTTGTATTTTGTATCTTTTATTGTAGGAATTTTTTTTTTCCCATTCAAACATTTAACTTTTTTCTGAACTTAACTTTTTAAAAAAAGAATTCAAATCAGATTCTTATAGAAATTCTCATTCTATGAGTTTGTCAGATTGCTTCTCCCTAAAGGAATCACATTACATTGCAATGAATTATGAAAAATATATAAATTCACTAAGTATAACACTCTTGTGGTAGAAAGCAAAGAGGAACTAAAGAGCCTCTTGATGAAAGTGAAATAAGAGAGTGAAAAAGCTGCTTAAAACTCATCATTCAAAAAACGAAGATCATGGCAACTGGTCCCATCATTTCAAGGCAAATAGATGGGGAAACAATGGAAACAGTGACAGACTTATATTCTTTGGCTCCAAAATCATTGCAGATGGTGACTGCAGCCATAAAATTAAAAGATACTTGCTCCTTGGCAGAAAAGCTATTACCAACTTAGACAGCATTTTAAAAAGCAGAGACATTACTTTACCAACAAAGATCCATAGAGTCAAAGCTATGGTTTTTTGAGTAGTCATGTATGTGACAGTTGGACTATAAAGAAAGCTGAGCTCATTAGAAAAGACACTTTTGAACTGTGATGCTAGAGAAGACTCTTGAGAGTCCCTTGGACAGCAAGGAGATCCAACCAGTAAATCCTAAAGGAAATCAATCCTGAATATTCATTGGAAGGACTGATGGCTGAAGCTGAAGCTCAAATACTTTGGCCACCTGATGTGAAGAATTGACTCATTAGAAAAGACCCTGATGCTGGAAAGATTGAAGGTGGGAGGAGAAGGAGATGACAGAGGATGAGATGGTTGGATGGCATCACTGACTCGATGGACATAAGTTTGAGCAAGTTCAGGGAGTTGGTGATGGACAGGAAAGCCTGGAGTGCTGCAGTCCATGGGATCACAAAGTGTCAGACAATACTGAGAGACTAAACTGATAACACCTTTCATATCATATTGTGTCATGAGTACCCTTTAAGTCATATAAACTCACATAGATTTTGGCAAACATTTGCTTGGAAATACACTTTTAATATAATACATATTTAATGTTGACTGACTTATTTTAAGGGGCTTCCTAGGTGGTACAATGGTAAAGAGTCTACCTACCAATGCAGGAGACTCAAGAGAGGTAGTTTGATGCCTGGATCGGGATCTTCTGGAGTAGGAAATAGCAACCCGCTCCAGTAGTCTTGCCCGAAAAATTCTATGGACAGAGGAGCCTGGCAGGCTACAGTCCATGGAGTTGAAAAGAGTCAAACACTACTGAGCAGCTGAACATGCACACACACACACACATATTTTAGAAACATATAATAATAAATCTTAAGTTTTGGTCAAAATAACCAAGACACAACTTCATATATATGCTACGTTTTTGTTTCAAATATGTAAATGTAATAGGGTACAAGCAGACATACAATTAATATTTGTGATAGTGACAAACCAGTATGTCAATTAAAAATGTCACAACCAATACAAAGCATACATGATATAGTCAATGATACTGATCTAACCCAGAATAAATCGTAGTGCTTTTAAATAATTTCAAATGGTAAAATCATGAATTCCAGGCAAACATATAAAATAAACATCATCAACTCCCAGAGTTCACTCAAACTTACATCCATCGAGTCGGTGATGCCATCCAGCCATCTCATCCTGTCTCTGTCGTCCCCTTCTCCTCTTGCCCCCAATCCCTCCCAGTATCAGAGTCTTTTCCAATGAGTCAACTCTTTGCATGAGGTGGCCAATTAGCATAATCATATTATGGTAAAACTCAACATATCGAGGTTTATATAAACCTCAGTATTATGTAACTGAGGTTAGGTAAACGTTAATGTAAAAAAAATGGAAATATATCCAATGAAAATTATTTGGAATTTCATTATCAGATGAAAATGTAGCTAAGTTTGGAAAATAATAATGATACAAACTAATAATTTTCAAGAATTTTAAATATGAAATTACAAAATTATTAAATTATGAGTAAAAAACGGCAACTATGAGATCACTAAATAAAAATAGTTAACAATGATTATCCATTATTTATATATTAATATATACATTATTATAAACTATGAAATTATTTGAAGAAAATTACTGTATAAATTAAAATAAAGGTAGCTATTATGACAGATAACCCTAATTTTCTTTTATAAATTATATGACAAGCTCTTTTGTCATCACTTCTGCTGTCCTTCTCATATTAATATTAAATATTTTTTTCATTTTTCTTTTGAGTACTCTCTATGTTACTGTTAAAAACATCTGTGGGATTAAAATTGTTTATCCATAAATTTTCCCAGTAAAGGAACTTCTACAATAAGATTAAAGAATGAAATTTAATTTTAAAAACCTACTACACTGAACAAAGGAAATAAAATACTCATTTATATATTTTGTATTAAAATGTATGCAATAGTCATTATAAATATATAATTTTATGACAGTTATTATTAAAGTATAGCACATTTAAAATTAAATAAATAATGTGCAAGCATATAAGTGCATCAGAAAAGTTAAGAATAATACTGTACCGTCAGCAGCAGGGTTTTCTGCAATGCTTACTGTATTAATTTAAAGGTTATACAAATAATGTTTTTAGGTTTTACTTATTTCATATAAATTGTAATATGATTTTACTTAAAGTGTGTAAGTAATTAATCCAAAATGATTTACATATGTAACTCTCAATCATTTGATAATTGTTTTACTATTTTTTAAACTATTTGCCCTCTTGTTTTATTTCTCTTGATCCCAAATGTTTAATGCCTGTTATTCTCATATTTCACAGGAAGTAAGTTTTCTTATTTTTGCTACACAATTCCAACTTCAGAAATATTAAATGAATTCTAGCAGACTGAAGAAGAAAATATGAACATATCACAACTATACCATTTCTTCTGATTATTCTATATGCATATATTTCCAACTTTAATTAAAATAACTTCAACTAATTTATAATGGTCACAATAAATATTAAAGTATATGTGGGTATTGCAAATTGTTGTAAAACATCGATTTTTATCTTTATTCGTTTTTTTTTTAACAAATGGTATGAGACATTCACTTTGTGAAAGACACCATGCTACAGGTGCCTTTAAAAAGGCATTAAGAAAATGAGTAACAGAGACCTCTTCCTTCCTGCATAAAATGTATGAATTAATCCAATACTTGACACACACTTAAAAGAAAGATTATGAAGAAAAGTGTTACTCCTAGAAATTAATATAAAATTACAAGTTTTCTGCTCACCAGTTCAATTAAGATTTTGCAATACAAAGAACACATTTAGTTCTTCATTACTTGGTAAAGGCAATAATGTCTTTTTATTTAAACCTTTTTTAAACTATGTAAAATGAGATTTTCTTAAATACAAGAGTAAATATCTTAAGGGTAAAATGTAAATCTTCATATTTAAAGTATTATATTTTCTCCTAAACACTGGGAAAATTATTTTATCATATTTAAACAAAAATATTCTGGGATGCAAAATAAGATTAACTTTCCTAAATTATAAGTTACCTGAAAGGCATAAGAAATGTACTCATCATTATTTTATTTTTATGATAATTATTTCTTTACATGTAGTCCAAGTATCAACTTTCAAATTGAAGATTAAAAATTTTAAATAAGACTTTCCTAAAAACATATGGATATGGTCGAGAGGTTTGACAGAATGTGGTCCACTGGAGAAGGGAATGGCAAACCACTTCAGAGTTCTTGCCTTGAGAACCCCATGAACAGTATGAAAAGGTAAAATGATAGGATACTGAAAGAGGAACTCCCTAGGTCAGTAGGTGCCCAATATGCTACTGGAGATCAGTGGAGAAATAACTCCATAAAGAATGAAGGGAAGGAGCCAAAGCAAAAACAATACCCAGTTGTGGATGTGACTGGTGATAGAAGCAAGATCTGATGCTGTAAAGAGCAATATTGCACAGGAACCTGGAATGTTAGGTCCACGAGTCAAGGCAAACTTGAAGTGGTCAAACAGGTGATGGCAAGAGTGAACGTCAACATTTTAAGAATCGGTGAAATAAAATGGACTGGAACGGGTGAATTTAACTCAGATGACCATTATATCTACTACTGTGGGCAGGAATCACTTAGGAGAAATGGAGTAGTCATCATGGTCAACAAAAGAGTCTGAAATGCAGTACTTGGATGCAATCTCAAAAACTACAGAATGATTTCTGTTCATTTCCAAGGCAAACCATTCAATATCACAGTAATCCAAGCCTATGCCCAACCAGTAACACTGAAGAAGCTGAAATTGAACAATTCTATGAAGACCTACAAGACCTTTTAGAATTAAACCTAAAAAAGATGCCCTTTTTATTATAGGGAACTGGAATGCAAAAGTAGGAAGTCAAGAAACACCTGGAGTAACAAATTTGGCCTTGGAGTACAGAATGAAGCAGGACAAAGGCTAACAGAGTTTTGCCAAGAGAATGCACTGGTCATAGCAAACACCCTCTTCTAACAACACAAGAGAAAACTACACATGGACATCACCAGATGGTCAACACTGAAATCAAATTGATTATATTTTTATCATCAAAAATGGAGAAGCTCCATACAGTCAGCAAAAACAAGACCAGGAGCTTACTGTGGCTCAGATAATGAACTCCGTATTGCCAAATTCACCTTAAATTGAAGAAAGTAGGGAAAACCACTATACCTTTCTGGTATGACCTAAATCAAATCCTATTCTCACAATGGAAGTGAGAAATAGATTTAAGGGATTAGATCTGATAGACATAGTGCTTGATGAACTATGGACAGAGGTTCGTGACTTTGTACAGGAGACAGGGATCAAGACCATCAAAAACAAAATGGCTATCTGAGGAGGCCTTACAAATAGCTGTGAAAAGAAGATAAGTGAAAAGCAAAGAAGAAAAAGAAAGATATAAGTATCTGAATAAAGAATTCCAAAGAATAACAAGGAGAGATAAGAAAGCTTTCCTCAGTGATCAATGAAAAGAAATAGAGGAAAACAAGAGAATGGGAAAAACTAGAGATCTCTTCAAGAAATTAGAGATACCAAGGGAACATTTCATGCAAAGATGGGCTCCATAAAGGACAGAAATGCTATGGACCTAACAGAAGCAGAAGACATTAAGAAGTTGCAAGAATACACAGAACTATACAAGAAAGAGCTTCACGACCAAGATAATCGTGATGGTGTGATCACGCACCTAGAGCCAGATATCCTGGAATATGAAGTCAAGTGGGCCTTAGAAAGCATCCCTTTGAAAAAAGCTAGGGGAGGTGATGGATCCCAGTCAAGCTATTTCAAATCCTAAAAGATGATGCTGTTAAAGTGCTGCACTCAATATTTGAACAAATGTGGAAAACTCAGCAGTGACCACAGGACTGGAAAAGGTCAGTTTTCATTCCAATCCCAAAGAAAGGCAATGCCAAAGAATGTTCAGACTACTGCACAGTTGCACTCATTTCGCATGCTAGTAAAGTAATGCTCAAAATTCTCCAAGCCAGGCTTCAGCAATACATGAACTGTGAACTTCCAGATGTTCAAGCTGGTTTTAGAAAAGGCAGAGAAACCAGAGATCAAATTACCAACATCTGCAGGATCATGGAAAAGGCAAGAGAGTTCCAGAAAAACATCTCTTTCTGCTTTATTGACTATGCCAAAGCCTTTGACTGTGTGGATCACAATAAACTGTGGAAAATTCTGAAAGAGATGGGAATACCAGACCACCTGACCTGCCTCTTGAGAAGCCTATGTGCATGTTAGGAAGCAACAGTTAGAACTGGACATGGAAGAACAGCCTGGTTCCAAGCAGGAAAAGGAGTACATCAAGGCTGTATATTGTCACCCTGTTTATGTAACTATATGCAAAGTACATCATGAGAAACACTGGGCTGGAAGAAGCACAAGCTGGAGTCAAGATTGCTGGGAGAAATATTGATAAGCTCAGATATGCCGATGACACCACCCTTATGGCAGAAAGTGAAGAGGAACTAAAAATCCTCTTGATGGAAGTGAAAGAGGAGAGTGAAAAAGTTGGCTTAAAGCTCAACATTCAGAAAACAAAGATCATGGCATCTGGTCCCATCACTTCATGGGATATAGATTGGGAAACAGTAGAGATTGTGGCTGACTTTTTTTGGGGGGCTCCAAAATCACTGCAGAATGTGATTTCAGCCATGAAATTAAAAGACACTTACTCCTTGGAAGGAAAGTTATGACCAACCTAGAGAGCATAATAAAAAGCAGAGACATTACTTTGCCAACAAAGGTCCATCTAATCAAGACTATGGTTTTTCCAGTAGTCATGTATGGATATGAGAGTTGGACTGTGAAGAAAGCTGAGTGCCAAAGAATTGATGCTTTTGAACTGTGGTGTTGGAGAAGACTCTTGAGAGTCCCTTGGACTGCAAGGAGATCCAACCAGTCTATTCTAAAGGAGAT
>NW_011494851.1:302958-308683 GCF_000754665.1 Bison bison bison
GATGCTGGGAGGGATTGGGGGCAGGAGGAGAAGCGGACAACAGAGGATGAGATGGCTGGATGGCATCACGGACTCAATGGACATGAGTTTGAGTAAACTCCCAGAGTTGGTGATGGACAGGGAGCCCTGGCGTGCTGCGATTCATGGGATAGCAAAGAGTCGGACACGACTGAGCGACTGAACTGAACTCAACTGAAAAAACATACAGCCTTATTTATAAGGAAATTCGCGAGATAGGAGATATAATAATATAAACAATGTATTTCTACCTTGTGAGTCTGAAGAATATGAAATATATTGTTTACGAGCACAGCAAACGTCTAACCTATATGTGAACACCTTCATTCATTTTGACCCTAGCAATATGTTTTAATCAAAATTTTATAATAAGCTATATAATCAACGTTTTTAAAAAAAATTAAAAGAATTTTTACGGAATGCATGGATTTACTATCTTTCAACCCTTCAGTTATTCAGCAATGCAAATATGGAAATAAAAGTAAACAATTTAACATTCTTCACAGAAACATTTTTAGACTTTACAAATAGCTGGTCATTTGGTCAAAAGGTCTTGCTTAATTAAAAATCTTAAAAAGAATAAACAACAAAAATAAAAAACAAAAAACAGAACTTAGATTACCTGAAAATGTCATACTTAACCTGTAACCTCTCATTTTAAAGATAATTAAATGAAAAATAAAAAACAATAGTATGTCCTTTAAGAGCTATCCAACTGTACTCTTTTGTTAGTGTGAATATTCAATCCTTTTTGCTGTAATTACACTATAAAAATCACCTTGAACTTTTCATTTGACCTGAGGAAAATGATGTGGATTTGATTTCCTCATCTATTATTAACTTTGAGAACTGGACAAACTGAATTTACCCTTTTAATTTATGCTTCTCTTTCATAATGAAAAGACAGCCTTTACAAACTACTTTAAGGTTGCCATGCAAAATTGAACAATAATAATCGGTGCTATACAGATTATTTACTATAATTACTAGATATGTTATTTACAACTCACAGAGAGATGACATGATTCCTCAAGCATCCATTTTTTTTTACTCTTGATGATAAAATTGTTGTTTTAATTTAACTACTTTTATTATGGTCAGTAATATATTTTCCAGATTTGATCAGAAGTTCATATGGGCTGCCCTGATAGCTCAGTTGGTAAAGAATCCACCTGCAATGCAGGAGACCTGGGTTCAATCCCTGGGTTGGGAAGATTCCCCTGGAGAAGGGAAAGGCTACCCACTCCAGTATTCTGGCCTGGAGAATTCCTTTGACTATACAGGTCATGGGGTTACAAAGAGCCAGACATGACTGAGTGACTTTCACTTTTCAAAAGTTCATATAAATAAGGATGTGTGAGTAATTAAAATAATTCAATTTATTTCCAAGAAACTCAAGTAGCTAAACTATCTTTTAACTCTATTCTTTTAAGTTCTCTTTGAAATTTTTCCTCTTCTTTCTGGCATTAATGAGGAAGGATATTTGTGAGAAATTCTATATATCTTCACTAATGATCTAGTGTTCTCTTTATTTAATAATAGCAAAGACATTAGATAAATGAAAGAAATTGAAGAAAACTGTAGCACTCATGGGAGTACAAAAAATGTTAATTTAGCTATGCAAATGGAATCTTTCTATGCCAATAGTACTTTAAAAAGTTTTATAAGTGAAATGTGAAAGTCTCTCAGTTGTGTCTGACTCTTTGTGACCCCACGGACTCTACAGTGCATGGAATACAGGCCAGAGTACTGGAATGGGTAGCCTTTCCCTTCTCCAGGGGATCTTCCCAACCCAGGGATCAAACTCAGGTCTTCCACATTGCCAGGCAGATTCTTTACCAGCTGAGCCACAAGGGAAGCTGAAGAATACTAAGGTGGGTAGCCTATCCATTCTCTAGCAGATCTTCCCGACCCAGGAATCAAACCAGAGTATCCTGCATTGCAGGTGGATTCTTTACCAACTGAGCTATCAGGGAATGTTTTGTAATGGTCTTTTAACTGAAAGCTGGCCTTGGTAGAACTATGCCGAGTCACAGGCTTTTGTTTTGTTTTGTTTTTCAATTAAAGAATAGAGCACAGTTTTTAGGTTAAAAACAATATGCAGAAATTATTATTTCACATTCAATTTAATTTTTGTTGAGTAGATATATACATATTCTATAAAAACACTCACACAAACATAGATGTAAGTGCCGTTTGTACATTTCTTATGGTGGCTGCTGATTATGAAGCATGTTTATTTCATTTTAATCCTGTGTACATTTTATGTGGAGATATCATTGCTTTCACTGTTACTTCTCTCATTATTTTTAGCACCTTCAGTTATCATGGTACAATCATTCAAGTGTCCTAACCAGTAAGAACATCTTCTCTACAATACCATAATTATATGACATCTAAGATTAATGACACTGCTACAACCAATTCTTTAAATCTGTCACTTTAGGATTCTCGAGATGATTAGGAATTACTCTTCTGTTGCTATTGTTTACAAAGTGCAGTTAGCTGAGGCATATAGTACATAGTAGAGCAGAAAAGAATGATCAGAAAATGAGAATTCAGAAATTGTCAAATGTAGAGTCTTCTTGACTTTGAAAAATTATTTTACCTCAGTTTTACAAAAGCAGTTTAAGGAATCTCATGTAAAACAGCAAACGCACACTTGGTTCAAATCTAACACATTTTGTGACAACAAATATACATCTTTTCTCAGACTCATAAACCAATTAAACATGTATGACTTTTTTTTTTCATACAAAGCTAAGACTTGGTTTTTATTCAGAGTTACATTTATAATTCAAATTGAGATGTGGGTTAGCTAGGTAACAGACCAAACAAGTGGCCAAATCAATAAGTGGATATTGGTAGTTCAATGAGATCTAAAAAGGAGTATTTGTGTCACCAGGAAATGGTGAACAAGTAAGAGGAGAAATGGATAAAAGTAGACTAAAGTGAAAAGTAAGTTAGCTTTGAGGGATTCTTGGGAATAAATTAATGTGTTTGTAAAACTGTACATTTTTAAACACCTAATCAAAGAAGACATGCAAATGTCTCCATTATCTACGTATGCTGTGGTAAAATACCAGAAAGTTTCAGAAAATAGTAAGGGGATAAATTATTTTTTAGTTTTGTACTTCTTTCATTCCATTATGTCAAAAATACCCTATAAAATTAGAAAATGGCTGAAATGCAAATAATGAATTCACAGAATCTTGAACATAAACTTCTGTGAAAAGTACGTCTCTACCCAAAGAATTAGCAATAGAAACAACAAGAAAACTACAAGAACTATTACAGGATTATAACAAGTTTCAAGATACAAGATATAAAATGATATAAAAGTGTTAACTATTTTTCTATGTACCATCAATGAGCAATTGGACTTCAAAATTAAAAACCAATACAATATTGTAAAGTTAAATAAAATAAAATTTTAAAAAGGGGGAAAAATAAAAACGCAATACCATTTAGCACAAAAAATTAAATGTTTCAGTATAAATCTAACAAAACATTCACAAGGTCTACATAAAGAAATCTTTAAAAAAATAGTGCTACGAGAAAGCAAAATTTAAATAAATGTGAGATATTCCTGTTTATGAGCTGAAGGAATCAATGTCATTAAGGTTCTTCCCAATTTTATCTACAGATACAGCATAATGCCAATCAAAATCCCAGCAAGTTCTTTTTTTTATAGATCAACAAACTGATTCTAGAGTTTATATGGAAAAGCAAAAGATCCAGAATAGCCATCACAGCAATGAAGAAAAACAAATTTGGAAAACTGATGTGGACTTCAAGATTTACTTAAATCTACACTGATCAAGATGGTGTGATGTGGTGGTAGTGGTTTATCTGTTAAGACATGTCTGACTCTTGTGACCTGACAGACTGTAGCCCATCAGTCTGCTCTGCGCATATAGTTTCCCAAGCAAGAATACTGGAGTGGGTTGCCATTTCCTTCTCCAGGGGATCTTCCCAACCTGTGGATAGAAGGGGTCATCCCTGCATCTCTTGCACTGCAGGCTGATTCATTATCACAGAATTATTATTAGTATCCACTCCACTACCAGGGAAGCCCACATATGATGGTGTGATATTGGCAAAAAACAAACAAACACTCAAATAGATCAGTGGAACATATAGAAAATTCAGGCATATATAAATCCACAAATATACAGTGAACTCATTTTTGACAAAGGAGCTAAGGTAATTCAGTGGAAAAAGGGCAGTCTTTTCAATAAACCTGTTGAAATAACTAAAATTGTATAGATTAAAAAATGAATATATACTAATACCATATACTCTTCAGAAAAATAACCCAAAATGTATCATGTACTTACATTTAAAATACAGAACTATAAAACTTATAGAAATATTAAATAGAAGACCTAGAAGACTTTTGATTTGATCATTTTAGGTACAACACCAAAAGTATAATCCATGAAGGAAAGATAAATTAGATTCCTAATTAAAAACTCTATTCTGCAAACAACAGTTAAGAGGAAAAAAATGAGCCACAGATTGGCAGAAAATATTTTCAAAATATATATTATGCAAAATGATGGTATCCAAACTATATATTTTTGAGAAATCTTAACACTGAGCACGGAGAAGGCAATGGCACCCCACTCCATTACTCTTGCCTGGAAAATCCCATGGACGGAGGAGCCTGGTAGGCTGCAGTCCATGCGGTAGCTAAGAGTCGGACACGACTGAGTGACTTTACTTTTACTTTTCACTTTTGTGCATTGGAGAAGGAAATGGCAACCCACTCCAGTGTTCTTGCCTGGAGAACCCCGGGGACGGGGGAGCCTGGTGGGCTGCCGTCTCCGGGTCGCACAAGGTCAGACACAACTGAAGCGACTTAGCAGCAGCAGCAGCAACACTGAACAATTAGAAAATAAACAATCTAATTTTAAAATGAGTACAAATCTGAATAAACACCTAACCGAAGAAGGCATACAAATGTCAAATAAGCTTTTGCAAAGATACCCAAATCAACATTATGTTATTGAGTTCAGTTCAGTTGCTCAGTCATGTCCGACTCTTTGTGACCCCATGAATTGCAACACGCCATGCCTCCCTGTCCTTCACCAACTCCCGGAATTAACTCAAATTCACGTCCATTAAGTTGGCGACGCCATCCAGCCATCTCATCCTCTGTCGTCCCCCTTTCCTCCTGCCCAAAATCCCTCCCAGCATGAGTCTTTTTCAATGAGTCAACACTTCGCATGAGGTGGCAAAGTACTGGTGTTTCAGCTTTAGCATCATTCCTTTGAAAGAACATCCAGGACTGATCTCCTTTAGAGTGGAGTGGTTAGATCTCCTTGCAGTCCAAGAGACTCTCAAGAGTCTTCTCCAACACCACAGTTCAAAAGCATCAGTTCTTCAGAGTTCAGCTTTCTTCACAGTACAAATCTCACATCCATACATGACTACTGGAAAAACCATAGCCTTGACTAAATGGACCTTTGTTAGCAAAGTAATGCCTCTGCTTTTGAATATACTATCTAGGTTAGTCATAACTTCCCTTCCAAGGAGTAAGCATCTTTTAATTTTATGGCTGAAATCACCATCTGCAGTGATTTTGGAGCCCAGAAAAATAGTCTGACATTGTTTCCACTGTTTCTCCATTTGCCATGAAGTGATGGGACTAGATGCCATGATCTTTGTTTTCTGAATGTTGAGCTTTAAGCCAACTTTTTCA
>NW_011494851.1:308783-329498 GCF_000754665.1 Bison bison bison
CTTCACAGTCCAAATCTCACATCCACACATGACTACTGGAAAAACCATAGCCTTGACTAAACGGACCTTTGTTAGCAAAGTAATGCCTCTGCTTTTGAATATACTATCTAGGTTGGTCATAACTTCCCTTCCAAGGAGTAAGCGTCTTTTAATTTCATGGCTGCAATCACATTCTGCAGTGATTTTGAAGCCCAGAAAAATAGTCTGACACTGTTTCCACTTTTTCTCCATTTGCCATGAAGTGATGGGACCAGATGCCATAATCTTTGTTTTCTGAATGTTGAGCTTTAAGCCAACTTTTTCACTCTGTTCTTTCAATTTCATCAAGAGGCTCTTTAGTTCTTCTTCACTTTCTGCCATAAGGGTGGTATCATCTGCATATCTGAGGTTATTGATATTTCCCCAGGCAATCTTGTTTCCATCTTGTGCTTCTTCCAGCCCAGTGTTTCTCATGATGTACTCTGCATATAAGTTAACTAAGCAGGGTGACATTATATAGCCTTGAAGTATTCGTTTTCCTATTTGGAACCAATCTGTTGTTCCATGTCCAGTTCTAACTGTTGCTTCCTGACCTGCACATAGGTTTCTCAAGAGGCAGGTCAGGTGGTCTGGTATTTCCATCTCTTTCAGAATTTTCCACAGTTTATTGTGATCCACACAGTTAAAGGCTTTGGCATAGTCAAGAAAACAGAAATAGATGTTTTTCTGAAACTCTTGCCTTTTCTATGATCCAGTGGATGTTGGCAATTTGAACTCTGGTTCCTCTGCCTTTTCTAAAACCAGCTTGGACATCTGGAAGTTCATGGTTCATGTATTGTTGAAGCCTGGCTTGGAGAATTTTGAGCATTACTTTACTAGCGTGTGAGATGAGTGCAATTATGTGGTAGTTTGAGCATTCTTTGGCATTGCCTTTCTTTGGGATTGGAATGCAAACTGACCTTTTCCCATCCTTTGGTATGTGGAGTTTTCTAAATTTGCTGGCATATTGAGTGCAGCACTTTCACAGCGCCATCTTTCAGGATTTGAAATAGCTCAACTGGAATTCCATCACCTCCACTAGCTTTGTTCATAGTGATGCTTTCTAAGGTCCACTTGACTTCACACTCCAGGATGTCTGGCTCTAAGTGAGTGATCACACCATCATGATTATTTTGGTCATGAAGATTTTTGTACAGTTCTTCTGTGTATTCTTGCCACCTCTTCTTAATATCTTATGCTTCCGTTAGGTCCATACCATTTCTGTCCTCTATGGAGCCCATCTTTGCATGAAATATTCCCTTCATATCTCTAATTTCTTGAGGAGATCTCTAGTCTTTCCCATTCTGTTGTTTTCCTCTATTTCTTTGCATTAATCACTGAGGAAGGCTTTCTTATCTCTTCTTGCTATTCTTTGGAACTCTGCATTCAGATGCTTATATCTTTCCTTTTCTCCTTTGCTTTTCGCTTCTCTTCTTTTCATAGCTACTTATAAGGCCTTCCCAGACAGCCATTTTGCTTCTTTGAATTTATTTTCCATGGGGATGGTCTTGATCCTTGTCTCCTGTACAATGGCACGAACCTCCATCCATAGTTCATCAGGTACTTTATCTATCAGATCTAGTCCCTTAAATCTATTTCTCACTTCTACTGTATAATCATAAGGGATTTGATTTAGGTCATACCTGAATTGTCTAGGGTTTTCCCTACTTTCTTCAATTTTACTCTGAATTTGGAAATAAGGAGTTCATGATCTGAGACACAGTCAGCTCCCAGTCTTGTTTTTGCTGACTGTATAGAGCTTTTCCATATTTGGCTGCAAAGAATATAATCAATCTGATTTCGGTGTTGACCATCTGGTGATGTCCATGTGTAGAGTCTTCTCTTGTGTTGTTGGAAGAGGGTGCTTGCTATGACCAGTGTGTTCTCTTGGCAAAACTCTATTAGCCTTTGCCCTGCTTCATTCCATATTCCAAGGCCAAATTTGCCTGTTACTCCAGGTGTTTCTTGACTTCCTACTTATGTTATTAGGTAATTGTAAGTTAAAACAGCAATGAACTATCACTACACAACTATTAGATATGCTAAAACCCCAAACCCTGACAATACCAAATACTGGTAAAGACATGTATTAACAATAATTCCATTCATTGTTGGTTGAAATGCAAAATTGTACAACCACTTTGGAAGACAGTTTTACACTTCTGTTCAATATCATATATAGAAAAACAGTGTAATAGAGCAATCATGTATCTAGCTACTGATGCCAATTAGTTGAAAACTTATAACCACATATAAACCTGCATGTGAATGTTCACAGAAGCTTTATTTTTAATTTCCAAAACTTGGAATCAATCAAGATATCCTACAACAAGAATATGGATAAGTAAAGGTGGCGTTAGTGGTAAAGAATCAGCCTGCAATGCAGGAGACGAGATGCAAGAGACTTGGGTTCAGTCCCTGGGTTTGGAAGATCCCCTGGAGGAGGCAACCTGCTCCATTATTCTTACCTGAAAAATTTCATGGACAGAAGAGCCTGACAGACTACAGTCCATAGTGCTGCAAAGAGTTGGACATGACTGAGTACACACACACACATACACATACACAAATATGATGCATCCATGTAACTGAATATTATTCAGAAATTTTAAAAATAATGAACAAAAAAAAAAGTAATGAACTATCAAACCACAAAAGAAATGTGGAAGAACTTCAAATGTGTATTGCTAAGTGAAAGAAGGCAATTTGAAAAGGCTACATGACTCTAATCACAAAGCATTATGCAGAAGGTAAAATTATGGAAACATTAAAAAGATGAGTGATTGCTAGGGTTTCACCAAGAATGCAAGACAATGAATAATGGAGCATACAACAATTTGGGGCTGCAAAATTACTCCATGTAATATTTTGATGGCACACACATGATTTCATGCATTTTCCCAAATCCCAGAACTGCATAATATAAAACAGCAGACTAATGTAAACTATGCATTTAAATTAACAATAATATATCAATATTGATCAAACAGTTGTAACTTATGTTAATGCAAGATGTTGGTAATAACAGTGGCAACTGCTTATAGAATGAAAGTGAGTATATGAATTCTCTGTCCTTTCTGCATAATTTTTCTGCAAACTTAAAAAGCTCTCTAAAGTTAAATTCTATTAAAATTATTAGAATGTATTTTTAGACTTTTTAAACATACACATATACTTTGCTCTCCCTGTCTTATTTTTTTTAATAATGCTTTTGTAGCAGAGTCGACTTAAGGAGAAAATGAGCATCTCTATTAGCCTTGACTTCTATGTTTTGTTTTGTTTTGTTTTTCTATGTAGTTAAACAAGATAGTACAAATATAATGAATACTTGTGACCTCCAGTACACCAAGTGTTGTTCTTAGCTCTATCCAGAGCGCTGGTGAATATTTATTTCATAGAGGTACACAGGAAATCAATCAGAGATAAAGTGGCTTTCTGAGAATGTAAGGCACAAATTGTCACATGTGAAGCAGGGTCTTTAAATTAAAACACTTCCAAAATATGCTGTGCTTTGATGTTATCCTCTCACACCTTACTCTGAAATCATATGAGAATAAATTAAACAAAATGAATGCTGAAACAGTCACTGCTGCTGCTGCTGCTAAGTCACTTCAGTTGTGTCCGACTCTGTGCGACCCCATAGACGGCAGCCCACCAGGCTCCACCATCCCTGGGATTCTCCAGGCAAGAACACTGGAGTGGGTTGCTATTTCCTTCTCCAATCAGTAACTTATGGATTAATTACAAAGGAATAACACGATTTAAAAGTTTACAGTCACTGCTTTTTCAGATCCTTATTTCTTTTAAGATTGCTTCATTTCTTTAGTATGTCAATTTGAATTAATAAATTGTTCTAAACCACCATGTTTTTGACATACATAAGGAATTCTTCAGAAATTTGTATGCATTAGAGATGATTCATTTTAATGTAGCATCACTTTGAGATAAAACAAAAATGATAATTATAAAATGTTATGTGTATGGGGTATACATTTTTTATGAAGATGACAACAAAGATTATACACAGTGTGTACGTTTTTTCTAATTTGGAAAGACTAATGTTTTAGTTGGGGAACAGAAAACAAAAACTATAAAATAATTAATTGATATTAATCATTTTTATTCTCTTTCATGGCAATCTGCCTATCAGCATGAAATCAATACTCATAGGTGAAAATAAATTAAGTTGGTATAAAAAATTCTGCTATACATATTAGGATTCCTTCTTAATTTCCTTATGTGTATCATATAAGTCTATCTTCATTTTTCTCTTTTTTTATCCTATTTTATCTCAATATATTCAGAAACCACATGTAAACAATATGATTAATAAATAAATTCTGAGTTTAATGCAGTTTATCTATTCTCCATTGACTCATGTTCATTAAACTGAGTCGTTTCATTTTCTCTGAAACAGAAAAAAATTTAAGAAAAATGAAATCTTTCTAGATATTTCACATAAACATATGTTAAAATTAACTGAAGGGAGGCACATCTAAGCCTCTAGATTCTAGTTTCCATGAGCTTCAGGAAAAGAGTTGCTGGAAGAACACAGGCTGAATTTGTGACATGATAATTTTATTAAAATAACTTTGCTTCTAAAAATATTTCTTTGAAAATAATAAAGCCCCCAAATTGGAGTCAGTTATACAGAGAATCATGTTTCTATAGAGATAAAAGATAATTTAGAGCTTATTTACTACTGAACATTAAAGAAATAATAAAATAGAAACTGAAGAATAATGTATCCTTTGGAAATTCTAACATGAAAAAATTTATTTACTTATGTAAAATTTACTTAAAATAAGCTCTTAATGTTTACAATAAAATTTGAGGGGAAAGACTAGTTACATTTTTAATGAAATGTATTACTTCTATGACTAACAAACATCTTATTTTGACTTATCTTTGCAAAGAGAAATACATATGCTGGAAGTATTCAGAAAATAAATTTTTAATATTTCTATATAAAATATGGAAAGGATAAAAACATAAGAATATACCTTTGCTTCTTCCCCTTTTTCAGGAATTTTATACTCATTTCATTATTCTCTTTACACACACAAGATTGACCAAAGCCTGCATTCTGTCTCCACTTGCATTAGTTTTCTCCATTTTCTGAATTTTTAGAAGTATCTTTCTGATAAATGTCTTTTCTATGCTTTTGTGTATGCCTAAGCCAACAGTAGAAAACTTTAAATACTGTCTGTCAACTTCAAATGTCAATGGAAGACTATTAGTAATAAATACCATGGGGAGCTCTAATTACCTCCAGCTGCTCTCCTGCTTTAGGGGAGATGTTCTATCCATTCAGATCATGCTGTGTGACATATTCATTAAATATTTTCCATGTTAATATAAATTTGTGAAGTAAAACAAACAAAAAAATGCTTTATCGAAAACAATAGCAAAAATAGAGAACTTATTAAAGCAATTAACAGTTATTTTAAGGAAAAAAATAATTTACAACCATACTGACTGGTTTTATACTGCCTTTAATATTCTGCTTGGGAACAAATAAAGAGGAATTTATGCCACATGACACACTAAGGTAATTTTATTTGTCCTCCATCCTTTCAGAATGAGATATTACATTTTTGTAGACTTGTAATGGAAAATCCAACCAGTCCATTCTAAAGGAGATCAATCCTGAGTGTTCTTTGGAAGGAATGATGCTAAAGCTGAAACTCCAGTACTTTGGTCATCTCATGCAAAGAGTTGACTCATTGGAAAAGACTCTGATGCTGGGAGGGACTGAGGGCGGGAGGAGAAGGGGACAACAGAGGATGAGATGGCTGGATGGCATCATCGACTCGATGGATATGAGTTTGAGTGAACTCCGGGAGTTAGTGATAGACAGGGAGGACTGGAATGCTGCGATCCACGGGGTCGCAAAGAGTCGGACATGACTGAGTGACTGAACTGAAATGAACTGAACTGAATTGAAAGGAAAATAACTTTCACTTACTGAAAATGCATCTCTAGTGCCACAGGTTTCTTTTCCATTGTTATCATATAACTGCTTTATATATTTAATATATGCAAAACGTTAATTATTTATTGGGATATTTATCACTTCCATAAAGTGAAAAGCTCAAATGCACCAATTCTTTTAAATTTAAGAGTCTATTTGTTTCTCTAAAAGATGAATTGTTAGAAAACTATTTGTATTTAAATTTTTGATGGCAAATTAGCTTAAGAATTTTCAGATTTCAAGGATCTATCTTAATATTATTTATATTTTAACATACGAGAGAAAAAGCAAAGTAAATAAAAGTTATGTTTAAAATCATCTAGAATTATATAGTTGTTAACAATATAATGAGAACAAAGATCATGCTTTTTTGACACTGGATGAACTTAGTAAATTAGAAAAGCACACCACTTTTGGAAAACTGCCTATATCTTAAAGTTTTTTAAGCTACTGGATATTCTGCTAACCATATGTATTTCAGTTGTTTATTTTTTCATTGGTTCCATGTCTGTTATTTCCTTTACACTAAGTCCTTCAAGAAACCATGACTTCTTTTCTTCCCATGGCCTACTACTGCAGGATCTACAAACTCTTCAAATTCTCATTTAAACTGGCAGTATTGAAAATACATTATTTCTACTAGCATGGTTTTCTTAATCTATTTTTTACACTTTATCATCTGCTTGTTTACTATATGAAAATGCAATATGTTTAAATAGCTCTCTCCCCTGCTAGATAAAAAGCAGCATGGAGACAGCCTGTGTTTGACTTATTATCCAACATTTAGCAGTGTTCTAAGACACAGTAAAATATGAAAATGTACTGAGTCACTGTCAAGTAGTTTTAACTTTGCACTGGCTTATTTGGTAATCTCAACAACCTATATCTAACTCAAACATCCAGATCATATTTTCAAATAAATGATAATAAAACATATCCCTTAATATTAAAATATTTATATACTATATAAAATATTGCTGAGATCACTAGGAGGGGGGAAGGGCTCCAAGAAGCTCTGGTTCTTTATGTCTCAGTGCAGAAAAAATTCAGTTAGAGGCAAAGTGATACATAAGAAGTTATTATTAGAACAGGATGCTTGTGAGGCTTACAAGTGGGCAGATGAGAGAGTTCCAAGCACTGAGAATTTAGAGGGATATAGCTTATAAACCAAGGAAAAGTGTGGAGAGAATAAAGACCACTTCTTCCTCATTCTTGAGGAAACATCAAAATTCTATCTTCAATTCCTCCTCCATATAAGACAGGGGCATGTTCCTCTTCCAACATGGTCAAGATGAGATATCAAATGCTAAGGAACTGAGCAAAACAGCAGTAACATTTATATCTATGTTTGAAAGTGAAAGTGTTACTAGCTCAGTTGTGTCCCACTCTTTGCAACCCCATGGACTGTAGCCCACAAGGATTCTCTGTTCATGGGATTCTCTACACAAGAATAATGGAGTGTGAAATGCCAGGCTGGATTAAGCACAAGCTGGAATCAAGATTCCCAGGAGAAGTATTAATAACCTCAGATATACAAATGACAAAACCCTTAGAGCAGAAAATGAAAAGGAACTAAAGAGCCTCTTGATGAAAGTGAAAGAGGAAAGTGAAACAGCTGGCTTAAAACTCAACATTCAAAAAACTAAGATCAGGGCATCAAGTCCCATTACTTCATGGCAAATGGATAGGGAAACAGTGGAAACAGTGACAGACTTTATCTTTATGGTCTCCAAAATCACTGCAGTTGGCGACTGCAGCCATGAAATTAAAAGACACTTGCTCCTTGGAAGAAAAGCTATGACCAACCTAGACAACATATAAAAAAGCAGAGATATTTCTTTGCTGACAAAGGTCTGTCTAGTCAAAGCTATGGTTTTTCCAATAGTCATGTATGGATGTGAGAGTTGGACTATAAAGAACGGTAAGCACTGACAAATTGATGCTTTTGAACTGTGGTGTTGGAGAAGACTCTTGAGAGTCCCTTGGACAGCAAGGAGATCAAACCAGTCCATCCTAAAGGAAATCAGTCCTGACTATTCATTGGAAGAACTGATCTTGAAGCTGAAGCTCCAATACTTTGGCCACCTGATGCTGAGAATTGACTCATTGGAAAAGATCCTTATTCTGGAAAACACTGAAGGCAGGAGGAGAAGGCGACAGCAGAGGATGAGTTGGTTGGATGGCATCATTGACTCGATGGACATAAATTTGAGCAAGCTCCACGAGTTGCTGATGGACAGGAAAGCCTTGTGTGTAGCAGTCCATGGAGTCTCAAAAAATTGGACATGACGGAGTGACCGAACCTAAATGATATTTGTTTATTTGTGCTCAATTCAGCCACTCAAGGCATTTTTTCATTAAACATTAGCTTTCCAACTAATTTTGATCTATATGGGGTTTTAATCAGTAAGGTTTACCTATCTCAAACAGATGTACAGCTATGGAATGTTTAGCCTGGAGTGAATGTTTTAGATAATTACCAACAATATACTCTCTTATTTAAACATGCTAGTTCCCAGTGTTCCTATTTGGGCTTCTAATGACTCTGGGAAATGGGGAACTTATGCTAATAGGGCAACAAAATTAATCTCATAGAATTCAAGAGCCCTGTGGCTCCCCTACCCCCTAGGCTCTGCTTTATGACTTTTAGGCTGAAAACTCACTCTCTGATCAATCTCACGAACCAGGCTTAAGACACTTACCAAATAACTCCAGGACTTTCCATTCAAACCCCCAACACACACACACACACACACACACAAACGGTGCTGCCTGTGTATGCAAGTCATCTTTCTATTTTTCCTCCAATAATACTGCATTAGCCTTCCACAATACTATAACACATTTACATTTATTTAGCCATTAATTGGGGCTTCCCTTGTGGCTCAGCTGGTAAAGAATCCACATATAATGTCGGAGATCTGGGTTTGATCCCTGGGTTGGGAAGATCCTCTGGAGAAGGGAAAGGCTACCCACTCTGGTATTCTGGCCTGGAGAATTCCATGGACTGTATAGTCCATGGAGTTGCAAAGAGTCAGACATAACCAAGCAACTTTCACTTTCACTATCCCTTAAATGAGATCCCAAATCATTAGCAAGAGAAAATTACCTTCTCTATTCTTTGAAGATGAGGACTGCATTTTGGAAAAATGCCATGTGTTCCAATGTAACTATAACAAAATGAAATTAGAAATAGATAACTTTAAAAATACTACACAGAAAATAAATTAGTAACAGCAGCTTTCATGAATATAATGAAGGTTTAATGGATTATGGGTATTTGGTTGATTTTGATACTATGATTTTTGCAAAAGATTTAGATGCAATGTGTAGGCATAACCTAACCTTGTAAAGGGACTCAACTAAACCTCACTATGAAGAGCAGTATATAATCTTTGAAATTTTGGGATAAATAAAGATGAATTGCTTTTGTATGTATGTATCAGTGTGTACAAAATGTTTTTGAGAAGATTCACAATGGACATGAAAGCAGGACCTTTGGGGACAAATCACTACTTATCTTTAATGTAAGGGGACTCAGGACTTTAACTTTTATTTTTCTGTGTGAAGTAGTTACTTACCCAAAGGTATATTCTCAGGAAGCTATGAAAGTGACCTTATTTGTGATAAAAGAAATAGTACTTGCAAATGTAGTCAGAGTTCAAGATGAGATAATCCTGAATTAAAATGAAAAATGTTGGTCACTCAGTCGTGTCCGACTCTTTGTGACCCCATGGATTGTAGCCCGCCAGGCTCCTCTGTCCATGGGATTCTCCAGACAAGAATACTGGAATGAGTACCCATTCTCTTCTCCAAGGGATCTTCCTAACCCAGGGATCAAACCTGGGTCTCTTGCATTTCATGCATTTCAGGCAGATTTTTACCTCCTGAGCCACCAGAGAAGCCCATCCTGAATTAAGATGCACACTAAATACAAAGACAAGTGAAATCTCCTTCTAAGACCCAGAAGGAGAAGAAGGAGGTAGAGATCAGTGACATGTCCATAAACTCTGGCATGGCAAAGATTTCTGAAAGACATAAGAAGCTAGGAGAGAGGCACAGAATGGATTATTCTCCCTTAGAACCTCAAAAAATGAATATCTCTGCCAACAGCTTGATTACAGACTCTGGCTTTTAGAACTTTAAAAGAACAAATTTTTTTTTTTTTTTTTTTTTTAAGCCACTGAGTTTGTGGTGGTGATTTATTGCAGCAACACTGGGATACTGTTATACTATATTTCAGTCCTGCTGAAAAGCTTTAATTCACAGTAATGCACAAGAGGCATGAACACATGTAGGACTTTCATTTCACTTTTATATACTGACTTTGTATTTTTTTAATCTGTATTGAACAAATAAATTTCAAATCAGATAATTAATATAACAGGAGGAGTGGACCCACAAGTTTGTTTGAAATTTAATTTTTATTCTTTAATTATAATTATTAGTGCTTCTGGTAGTAATATTTGTATAATTTTTCTCTTATTAGAAGAAAAGAAGTTTGCTGATTCATATCCTCTTATACATTCTTAGCAATTGAAATCAAAACTTACTGAACCTCACAAAGGCAATTAAAGTTTACTTGGACAACTGACCAAAAGACTTCTTCCATGTTAATGTACAATTCTTGAGTATGGTCATTTGGGAAAGCAAAGCCACATAGTTAGGTTATTTTTCAGTGCTCATTTCTTTAGAAAGTTCTGTAGTATAGAGAACAGAAGTAAACTCCCGTGGCTCAGTGTCCAGTGCCACTTTTTATTAGCTGGATGAACTAGAATAAATGACTTGTATCCTTGAATACAATTTTCTCATTTGAAGTCAGAAAAAAAAAAATATATATATATCTTTTCTCATATATCTTTATGTATAAAGATATATCTTTATATGTATCTTACATATATATATAAACATATCAGATACATACATATACATATATCAGATACATACATAAGATATATATAAGTATACATATATCAAGAACTTTTATGAAAATCAAATGAATACATATATGTATATACACACACACACATATATAGCATATACATACATATACACACATATGTATATATTCAGTCATCTTTGATATCCCTGGAATGTTGGTTCTAAGACCCACTATGGATACCAAAATCCATGAACGCTCAATTTCTTCAGTTGCCCTCCATATCCATGGTTCCACAAACTTGAGTCACATAGTACATACATAACTTTATTCAAAAAACTGCTTATAAGTGACCTGCAAGATTCCAACCCAAGGTGTTTAAGGGTTAGCTGTATATAAGCTAGAAAAATTTCTGGATTCCTGTTTATCACTTTGAATTTGTTTATTAAATGCATTACATTTATCTAATGTATTAAAGAACTTTTCACAAATATCTCTGTGTAATTCTAATATACACCATCTAAAAGTTATTAATGGAATGGGATTACAATTATATAGGCCATTCTGTATAGAATTTGCTTTTATGGTAGACTAAACAACTAGAACAGTTTAAACTTTAGAATGCAATTTCTTCATTCCCAAAACATGAATCTTTATTAGGAGAACTTTTATATTTTTCCAAATAATCTTTTATTTCTACAAACAACATACACACACACATCTCATTTTGGATAAAAACATTCAACATTCTGTCAGTCAAAATACTAAATTAAATCTTATCAATGATCTGCAAAGCATATTATTTAAGAATACTGACTTGGGACTCAAATAGGACCCTGTATCTTTTGCCATGGTTCTTCCATTTGTTAATTGCATTTTTGGCAAGTGGTATATGCTTCTTAGGTTCAGTTTCTTCCAACAGGAAAAGGGGGATAAGAGTCACATAACACTGAGTGTGGTTATAAGAATTCCATGAGATAAATATATGTCAAATGCCTGGAACTTAGCAAAATCACAGTAAGTGCTATACTTATACATTTTATTTTAATTTATTACTAGGTTTCAAAGCAGTCACTTGTAGAACATATAGGTTGAGAGAGACACAGATTTAAGTCAACTAGACATAGTATGATTCCAAAAAAAGTAGACATAAAAAATGTAGATACTAGAAATCAAATTCTACAGAGAATTTATCATTTAGTGCTATAAATTCTAAATATATTTATGGATATAATGCACTTAAAAATCTCTCTAAAAATTATGTTTTCATTCACTCTGTGAGTAATCCATGGTAATAAATGTGTGAACCTAAAGATTCTCATAATTTATACCAAACATTATATTTGTATTTACTTTTTAAATCTTCAAAATGTTACTCCAAGTTTGAGGACTTCGTTTGGAGTTTTTTCCCATGTCTTTTTTCTTGGAAAATATTTATTATTCTCCAGTTTATAAAGTCAATTGGAATGAAGGTAACATTTCCACTACTTTTATTAATTTAAAATAGTATTCACCCCTTAAACAAAAAGAATATGAAGTAAGTTATACTCTAAAAAGAAGCTTAAATAATTACTTAGGATTTTAATTATTCAGTTCAGTTCAGTAACTCAGTCATGTCTGACTCTTTGTGACCCCATGGACTGCAGCACTCCAGGCTTCCCTGTCCATCGCCAACTCTCAGAGCTTGCTCAAACTCATATCCATCGAGTCGGGGATGCCATCTAACCATCTCATCCTCTGTCGTCCCCTTCTCCTACCACTAAATTATTAGTTGAAAGTATAACTGAAGACAAATACTGATAAAAGGAAGTCATTCTATTTAAATAAAACAATGTTTTATTTTATTAACTGATAATTGAATTTGTGGATCTGCTTTACTAAGTTAAAATTTCAAAATATGTATCATATCTGCTTATGTTTTACAATCCATGAAAGTAAACTATAGAAGTACAGTTCACTACCCATTTATATTAATAGAGAGATTGAACAGATCATGTCTGTCTCTGATCAGGTAGTGATGAGATAAACTAGACTTAATTTACAAAGAAACACTGAAAGTGTGTCCATATATATGCATATAATACACACATGCATATATGTGTGTGTTACACCTAGGTTTTGTTTTTTTTTAGGTTTTGTTTTTTTTTAATAAGAATTTATAATGAGCAAACAAAAATGGGGGAACAACCAGCAAGTGATCAGGAATTTATATGATTGTGACTCCTCTAAAAAGTACTTTAAACATTCATATAAGCTAACTTTGAGAGTGTAGTGGAGAGATCCTATTGTGCACAAGAAATCACTTTTTAAAGACAACTGTAGACTAACAATACCTTATAAATTGCTCTTCCCATTGTGGGTTTTACATATTCTGAATGGGAATTTTTTTTTCTTTTACAGTGACTAGTTAATTATTAAAACGTTTTTCAGTTAATTAGGTGGAAACACAAATGTGAATGAATGTTTAAAACATGATATGATGGTATGTACATGTCTATATGTATAGATACAGACACATTTGTATGCACACAGATTTATATTTATCTACAGACATACATATATAGATAGAAGCATACACATACACATGCACATACAGAGATTCTTATAGATACTCAATTGCATCTATTCATAGGCTCTCAGTATGTAAAGAAATGCATCATCATATATAATGAACATTCATATATATTTAATCACATATCTAGATCACTCACACAACTATAAATAGCCAGCTCCTCACTCCCAAGCTTTGAACACATTATAAGAAGTGGATTCAAGTTTACTTTAACCTTTATCTTAGCAAATATCACTGAAGTTATTTTGCTTCACCTGTATAAAGTGATAATTTAAAACAGTATATAGCTTATGCAGCATGTGTAAAATTAAGTACAATAATGTATGATATAAGCCTTTAAGGGCTTCCAACATGACACTGAGGTAAAGAATCCATCTGCCAGTGCAAAAGACGCAAGAGATGCAGGTTCAATCCATGGGTTAAGAAGATCAGGAAACCCACTCCAGTAATCTTGCCTGGAAAATTCCATGGATCAAGAAGCCTGGCAGGCTACCATCAATAGGGTCACAAAGAGTCAGACACAACTGAAGCAACTTAGCACACATGCATGGTATGTCATCTAATATAATGGTCATAATTGCAATTATTAGTACAGTATAAACTATTTTGTGAAATATTGATGCCCGATGTCTATAAACATAAATTTTTATTCTGCTGTCATTTGAGAATTCTTTTGTACATACTTTGACATTTATAATACAAAATTTTAGAGCAAGAGCATCAGCTGCAGCAATCTCCTTCACTAGTTTTGAAGATAAATATTTTAGAATATTACTATTAAAATAAATCAAAGGTTCTTACAGTAATCTCTATGGGACACTGTAAGTAATATAATTTTCTCTTTCAAACACATATATCTGAATTTATAAGAAATAAATATGTATGAGTATTCTTTTTACAAGATTAACAATTTCCTAATGTATTGAAATATTATAATTATTATTGAATAACTCTAAATATGTCTATAGTATTTATAGTAGTAATCTATATACACATACATATATATCATTTATTCAGCCTAATATAAAAAGAGAAACCTTTATATTCTAAATAAATTTATCTAGAATCAGAAGAGTTTACCTAAAAAATTCATATTTAAAATAAATCACTATTTTACTCATGTGGGATCTCTCATAACATAATCTCTAATTAAGTAATCCATTTTATGCTGAAGGAGGGGCCCTGAGTGGCAAATGACCAAGGGATCTACTGTTTTTCCTTTTACCACATCAACCAAAAGTATTTGACAGAATACTGGAATGGCCAACAAAAGGCTCAGCTCTAAATCCTGTAAGTTTTGAGTTCATTTTTCCAGGATGCAGCATATACACTGAAACAAGTAAGACTGACCTAACCATCATTCCCAGTGTCCCACTTTCAAAGTTGTGTTTTTCATTATCACTGAAGGCTATATAAACTAGAGTGCTGTGTTCAGTTAAATACTGACTTTCTCCATCCCACTACTCACCCGTATGTATTCCATGACAGAATGTGCTCTTCTGCTCTTCTGATGCCGGACTTTCCAATGTAATGTGCTTGGCTCTTTGAAGCATAACCCCCTACATTTTGACTTGGGGCCCAGACAAGTGACTAGCATTAGTCAGTCAGTAACACAGATGACACAAGTAAAGCCTTGTTAAGCACTGCGGGACCTTGACCTATTATGTTTCTGTCATTACCATGAGAAGAATATACCCAGAGATCCTACTAACCCAAAAACAAGAAGAGACACAGGAGAAGAACCAGTCCAGTAAACCAGCAGACGCTTAGATTAAAGCAGAGCTTTCCCAATAGATCTGTGAGCATGATAATGGACATTTTTTGTTGGATGTTTAAAATAAATAAAATAACCTCCCTTATCTATAGATTCTTCCTAGTTGTTGTGATACCAACCTACATTAAAAAATTCAAACAAAAAGATGAAAAATTCTGGAGGGTAAAATCTATTTCTTGCTCTTTTTCTACTTTATTTCTACTACACTCTTGGGGATATTAGATATTTTAAAAAATTTGTTTAATTATAGGTTTTCTATATTTAGCAAAACATGTGAGAAAACAGCTAAACATATTAAAATACTAAATACAAAAGGAGATACCATGCTGACTTTTCTCCTTTAGCGTATATTCATTGTTCCTGTAAAACATCAGTCAACTTTAGAAGTATGGTTGACTCAATAAATATCAAATATTCCCATTAAAGTAAGTACTGAAGGATTCATGAGTGGCTAACAACCTATGGGATGATCCCCTGGAGAAGGGAATGGCTATCCACTCCAGTATTCTGGCCTTTAGAATTCCATGGACTGTATAGTCCATGGAGTGGCAATTGAGCGACTTTCACTCACTTCACTAATGGCCTACAGTGAAGTGTATTTTTTGTGTCTTTCTTTTTGCCTCCAGAGAAGAAAACAGAAATAATCAGTTTAATTATGTAGTTCTTCCTTGTTACCAGGGGAAGAATATTGTTATTTGTAACTTATTCAAACCTACTATAAAATGTGCAAGTCAATTTCAGATGTAATTTTTTAATATGAAGTGGGTGAGATTTAAGCTGTCATAGCCCATGACAGGTGTTTAAAACTTCTTTTGCTAGTTCTAACTCTGTTTTAAACATATTCAGAAAGTTGACATTTTTGAGCAGACTATTTCTTGATTCTGACTGGCAAGAATATTTACTAGAATAACTTATTCTTTATTGAATAAAAAATGTAGGCTGGAATTGAAATGACTAGAAAAATAATTTCTGCAATTAATGTAGCATACTTTCATTTAAATACCAATTTTTTTTTAAGTGCTAATACTGAATATAATTAGGCCAAATCTAACTCTGAGGCTACTACTATATAACATCAATCAACTTGCCTTTTTCCCTACCTCCAAGGAATTGATCTATCATTAGACCTAATATAATATTATTTCATTAGAAAAAAAATCAATATTTTCTCTTTATGTTTCAACTATATGGAAAGGAAAAAACTGTAACAACTTTGCATATACCATCATATAGTCAATAAACTGAATTTAAATTATATGTTGATTAGGAAACTAAATTCCCACATGGAATGTTTTGTTACAATATCTTCAAAAGTGTCTTCTTCTATTAAAATTCTTAAGAAGTAAAATACTCAGAAGTAAAACAGAAAATCAAATTATTTTAACTCAATATTTATGGCATAATTTATGTTAAATGCATTGGACTAATTATTTACCCCAGGTATCTTGTTGTTAATTACATAAAATCATGATATATTGTATGCTATCATATATAAAATATATAGAATACAATAATGAAATAAATATAGTAATAAAAACTTTGCTCTTTAAAAATGTTAATATTAAATATTTTATTTAAGTGTAAATTTTATCTTTGCATTTATTTTTATATCTGACATAAGTGTTCTAATTTAATACCTTTAAATATTAGCAATGATTCAATGTCATTCCTACATCTGCTAATAAATGTTAGTTGTTTCTGGCTCTGAAGGAATAAAAATTTAGTCTAGACTCTTACAAAAAAGTTGTTTATTCCAAAAGGATTTATAATAACCAATGTTTTTGGGGAATATATCAGAGAATTAAGAATATGAAAATCATATACTGAATAATAAAAACAGATGCAGAAAAAAACTGGGAAAATAAACTATTTAAAAAATAGCAATGTAATAGGCATCTAATATGCTGACAAGACTTATGGAAGCAATAGTGATTATTCTTAAATTCAATACCAAGCAACAGACCAAGCCAGGGTCTAGAACTTATGGAGAAGAAAACACATTTAACACCTGAGATAGCAGTTTTAAGAAGAGCTCCAAAGTATATTCAAACAAAATCAATCCTTTTCCAGAAAGCTCCATAAGAGCAAAAAATTTTACTCTGTTGTCCCAATACCTAGAACCCTGTATTGACAAATGCTTAACACTTGATAAATATTAAAGTAATGATGAATGATTGAACTACTTAAGTTGAAGCCATTTATAAGTTATACAAAGAGGCAAAAATAAAAATCTCAAAAGGCAGGAATGGTGTCCTAAACTTGTATAGTTAAAAGGACAAATGGTATAAAAGTGAAAATGTTAGTCTCTCAGTCATGTCCCACTCTCTGCCACCCCATAGACTGTATCTGTCAATGGGATTCTCCAGGTAAGAAAACTGCAGTGGCTAGCCATTCTCTTCTCCAGGGCAACTTCCCCACCCAGAGATCAAACCCAGGTCTTCTCCTATATTGCAGGCAGATTCTTTAACATCTGAGCCAGCAGGGAAGCATGGTATTTCTAACATACCCAAATATCAAAGAAAGGAATATATTTTGTATATGCAAATGTCTTTAGATATATTAAACTCAGAAATACTGAACAGGTAAAGAGTAAAAAGAAGTTATGTAAGACACATGAAAGAAGACAGAAAAATTAAAAAAATGATAATTAAAAACTAGAAAGAACATCCCTAACCAAAATAAATACAATTTATTAGCCAGAGTAACAAAAACTTCTCAGTTCTGTGGCAAGGAAGAAATAAGGGTTTAATATCAGAATAATTCAAAAATAAATGTATTTTAATTTCTTTTTAGTCTCAGGGCATATTCAAGTTAAATATAGAAACAATTTATAAGTCACTGCTTAAACATAAAGAACTTCCAATTAATTTTACACATACAATTTCTTAATTTTAAGGATTTTATTTCATAAAGAATCAGAATTTTGGTTCTAAAATTAGATAAACTCATGCAAATATCACAAATTAAAGAATGGTACCTTAGTTATGCTAAGAAATACAGTAAACATAGAGCCCACTCCCAATTATACTTGAAACCAGTGGATGATCTAAGTATATTTTAAAGGACAGAACATTTCAGGTTGTTCTGTAGATTTTTTTTTGTTTTATTCCAATAGTATTAATAAAAATGTCTAATAAGTGCTCCTGAAAGAAATAATGTTTCAAGTGTAAAGTTGTCACAGAAATACATTTCTACTCCAAATAAAAAATGGGTTTGTATTTTACTTGATTTTGTATTCATGGACATTCTCATTTCCATTTGCAGAGATAAGAAAATCTAACTTCATTCAATTTTGTGCATTCTCCCCCTATTTCAATCAAAAGTAAGCTAAGGTGTTTCCATAGTTCTTCAACATTGCTCATAGTTACCAAGCAAGTTTTTAGATTTATCTTACTAACAGTTTCATTTTAATTGATTATTGTATATGGATACTTCATTAAATACTTAAAGTGAAGCCTCTAGGATTATTCAGTGCCACAGAAATGCAGTTTATCAGGATTATATAGCTTAATGGCCCTAAGCCTGGAAAGGGCTTGGATTACTTTCTGAATAAGAAAAAGGCCAGAGTGACACTGGCTATTATACAACAAGCGATCTCTAGCTGGTTTGGTTGGCAGTCCCAGACCAAGTAGAACTCTGTTGGGAGCACAGATTTTATTCTGAATTGAAAACCACTGAACAGATAAAGTAGGTAGTTGGCTTAGTGTAGGGGAGTGTTTGGTGATGTGCTGCTGCATAACCTAATATACACTGCAAAATTATCACTTGGCTATTGAGGAAGAATATACTGGAGAAAGAGGCCTGGCGTGCAGCACTTCATGGGGCCCCAAAGAGTTGGACATCACTGGGTAACTGAACAACAACAACATACTGGAGTTCAGAATTTCAGTGATTATTCCTTGTGTATTTTATGTATAAAAACAAATACCAGAACTTCTTAAAAAACTAAGGCAAGTTTTTCTCAGGATAAATATAATTACATATACTCCTTTAAAGTAGCACCATTAGATTAGTATTCTGCTATTCAAGTATTCCAATTCCCTGACAAATACATTGTAAACTACAGTTAAAAGCATAACCTTACCAAAAAAAAAAAAAAAAAGCCTTTGAATCTCTATTATTATTATTTTGTATAAATTTAGTATTTTATTATTGTGAAGACATATTGTTGAATTTCTTCTTTAAAACTGTCACAGTTGGGGAGGGTGTTGCTACTGGAATCAAGAGGGTCCCAAACAAGAATGATACATAGGGAACCTGCTTTCTACAAAGAGTATTCTAGCCCCATAGGGTGCTGCTGCTGCTGCTGCTGCTAAGTTGCTTCAGTCATGTCCGACTCTGTGCGACCCCATAGACAGCAGCCTACCAGGCTCCCCGGTCCCTGGGATTCTCCAGGCAAGAACACTGGAGTGGGTTGCCATTTCCTTCTCCAGTGCATGAAAGTGAAAAGTGAAAGTGAAGTCGCTTAGTCCTTTCCGACTCTTCCCGACCCCGTGAACTGCAGCCTACCAGGTTCCTCCATCCATGGGATTTTCCAGGCAAGAGTACTGGAGTGGGGTGCCATCTCCTTCTCCAAGCCCTATAGAGTAATAGCACTTAATCTGAGAAATCCAGGTCTACATGAACATAAAATGAACTAGGGTCCAGAAACATATAACTTCTCCCCCTAAATATACTATTTTAAAAAATCAAAGGGGCATTCACAAAGATAAATAGCAACTGAGGTAACTTCAGCCAGATGGCGCAATAAGAGGTCCCCTGCTGTAGTCCTCCTCATGGAAACACCAATTAAGCAACTATCCACGAAAAATACATTTGTGAGAATTCTGAAACAATTCATGGGAAAGTTTACAGTTCACCACGGAGCAAAAACCAAACCATAAACAAAAATCTGAGAGAGAAAAAAAAAAAAAAAAAAAATGCAGTCAAAGCTTAAGAACACTTGGGTTTTACCATCATCACTGCTCTCCCAAGCTGCCACAGCGCAGGGCTCAGACTGGCAAGATAAGGCAGGGGTCAGATTTCTTACGTGAGGTAAATAAGAGACCGAGGTAGATATCCAACAACCTCCTCAGATACTTGCTGCCAAAACGGCCCACTTGTGTCAACTCACACAGACAGAACATGGGAAACTATTACGGACCGCCCACTTGGGGACAGCTAGCAATAAGGAGCGGAAAAGGCAATGGCATCCCACTCCAGTACTCTTGCCTGGAAACTCCCATGGACAGAGGAGCCTGGTGGGCTGCCCTCTGTGGGGTCGCACAGAGTTGGACACAACTGAAGCAACTTAGCAGCAGCAGCAGCAATAAGGAGGAGTCTTCGACGGCCAATCCACACAAATTCCAGCGATGGCTCCTCAACCTTCACCTCCCATAGGTGCCACACCAACCCATCTGGAGCCTCGCTCCACTACAGAACTTTTCAGACTAGCCACATGCAGATGAATTGACCCCAACCTCTCGGGCACAGGGCTCCCCCAGCAACCCAAGCCAAGT
>NW_011494851.1:329598-338019 GCF_000754665.1 Bison bison bison
CCCTGCGGTCAGGGACTGCACCTACCCATGCCAACTTTGCATGTAGACTGTCAGAAGTCTTATCCCACCCGTGGAACCTCGCCAGCAGTTCCGCCCAGCCCTGGACCACGTTAGGTGAGAGCCTCCATCACGAAGGCCTTCTAGCGCCCGACCAACTTCAGGGTCCAGCCGTTAGCCTCTGTACCACAGAGCCCTGTCCACTGGCCACGCCCAACCCAGAGAAGCTCTGCCCTGTCACGCAGCCCTCCTCATGGTCTTGCCGAAAAGATGGGTCCTGCTGCCCCTGACAGTGGTGGGGTGACCCACCAGTGGCCTGTCCAGAATTCAGGGCAGCAGGCTATTCCTGCTGTACAGCCAGGACCAACTACAGGGCACCAGCAGTGGCCCCTGCCCCACTGTGGACTCTGCGTACCCTAACAGTGATCCCTGTCTAACTGCAGATCCTAATAACAGGTCACCCCCAAGAGACACGTCAGGCAGACCCTCGAGTGGACACAGCAAAGGTCACCGCCTCACTGTGTACACTGCAAACTGATCTGCCCAAAACTGTGGCTTGGTTCACACTGTCGGGAGCTTCCATGTGAAATATGACACTGGTAACTGAGCATGGAGGGCAGGGAGAGATGGAAAATAGAGGTGAACCACTCCAAACTGGTAGGTGGAAATTTTAATAAGCAAGGAACTTAAATACGAGGCTTCTCTTGGATGGTGGCAACAGACGTAGTTTTCTATACCAGTCCACCAGAATCTTGAAAGTTCCATGGAGGTGTTAACTGAGTTCATTCATGTGTTCTGCCCAGATGTGTCAATAACACTTTACTATCTCAAGGTTGTGTCCTTAAAGCAGCTTCTAGCGTCGGGGGAGGCAAGTAGAATGCACATGTGGAGGACAAGGTAAGGGGTGGTGAGCTTTTATTCTGCTCCCCGCCTTATCTAGCTCTCAGGTCAACTTTTGGTCAGGTCCTGCTGAGGACCTCCTCCAGCACTCCACCCCTCAGGACTAGCTCTTGCATGCTCCCTCTTCCCGGATAGGCCTTGGGTCCTCAGCAAGGGTTTCACTAGCACAGTATGTTTGGTAGTGTAGGCAACAAAGTATAGGCAGGTACAGGAGAAAAGGCGAAATAGGAAAATGAGTCACAAAATAAGTTAATCATTTTTTAACTACCCTAGGCTCGGGGTCAGATCACTCAGGGCTTCTCTTGTGTCCTCATGTGATTTAATAAAGGCAAGAACATTAGCAGACTCATCAGGTATGAAGACACAACACTCTGAATAATTGTATGAGTGCCTCCTTGCACAGCAGGGTGATGTCCAAAGCCATCCTATTTTGGAGGACAGCTTTTCTCCTTAGATACATTTTAGTGTTCAGTAAGGATAGATTTTGTTGGCTCTCATGTAAGGCTTGCTGAGTAAATACAGTAAGGGCTTCTATGTGTTCTATAAAGTCCTCCTTGCCAATGAAGGAAGAAAGATAGTGGTCAAATGATTGTTCCAGAGAAAACAAAATGTGCCCATCTGGCACCAAGGAGAGGAAAATTGGCAATTGTTACCACGGAGGAGGGATTCTCCTCGATACTTAGGGAAGACCCTAAGTGAAGAAGCCTAAACACCTAGAAGCCAAGGCCAAAGTTTTGTGCCATACAATCACTGGGATTCCCAATAAATACCTGGGCAGCATAACCAGACAGTGCCAAACCAGTCACTTCCCTTTAATATGACAGAATGACTGCACAATTTCCATCATATTCTCTCGTAACCTTGATATAATTAGGTGGATTCTGTTTAGAGTCATTTTTTGTTCCCACCATTAGGATGCATGAGCTTTCAAATGTTTATAACCAAGGATAAGGCACATGAACTTAGCCCAAACCTGTGTATAACCACAGGTGGCTCTGCTGGTATTGTTAGGTTTCTTTGGATTAGCAGTTTGATGGGCTGCCAGTGTAGTTTGAGTGACAGTAAAGAATAACATACCCAGTGTTATTGACAGTGTTTGCCACAGGCCAGATTTCTGAATCAGTATTGGTAATTGAATTAAGAGGACTAGCCATACATGTTCTTTTTTCTATTATTATTTTTAAATATAAATTTATTTATTTTAATTGGATGTTCTTTCTTAATGTACTGCTTCAGGGCCTTCTAATCCCCTCCCTGGAGTGGCAGTTCTGGCAAGCTAGGGAGGCGCAGCTGCCCATTGTACCCAGCCAGTGGATTGATTCATTTGCTGATCATACAAGTGGGCCCACTGTAGAGAGGTATTTTCACCAGATGCCCATCTACTAACTGGTCACCACAGAAGCAGTGGAAGTATAAGATCAAAAAGACAGATAGGTAGTAGGAAGTTATATAAGCTCTTCCCCTTCTAAAAGAAAGACACTTGTGCCCTGATACTTAGATGTTAACGTAGCTGCATCGTTAGGAATTTGACCTAGTTATGCATGCCGTATATGTTGGCCCCGAGGCAGCACTGTCAGGCATGAGGATTTGAACTGGCAGAAGGATACACCAGACCAGGACCCGTACCTTCTCCCCATTTTTAGTGTTCCATTTCAGTTATAGTGCTTTTCAACAGGACAACAAGATCCCAGTGAAGATTATAAGTGGTTTCCCATCATCTAGGATTGTAGTCACTCACTCATCCTAGTGGAATGTACCATAACAAATTCCAGCAGTCAAAGCCTTTCCCAAGTATAATGGGATTTGGTGTTCTCAGCAGTATAGCACATTGACCCATACTGAGAGTCAGGGCATCAATTGTTTCCTGTGACTTCCATGCCTTTATGGTGTTGAGTGTCTCAGCAGGTGTCAGAGTATGGCACATGGAGCAACAAGCCCAACTTGCTGATCATTTAAATAGATTAAAACCTGGGATAGTAAATTAGTCCACCCAGCCATGGTGGTTTGACCAGTCTAGTAATGTACTATGCTATACTATGCTAAGTCACTTCAGTCGTGTCCGACTCTGTGTGACCCCAGAGATGACAGCACACCAGGCTCCCCCATCCCTGGGATTCTCCAGGCAAGAACACTGGAGTGGGTTGCCATTTCCTTCTCCAATGCATGAAAGTGAAAAGAAAAAGTGAAGTTGCTCAGTCGTGTCTGACTCCTAGCGACCCCATGGACTGCAGCCCACCAGGCTCCTCCATCCATGGGATTTTCCGGGCAAGTGTAATGGAGTGGGGTGCCATTGCCTTCTCCGAGTAATGTAGTATACTGCTTTAATATTCTAGAGACCACTAACCCTGCAGCTTACAGGTTTACAGGGAAGATAGAACCTTGGTTCATTGTCATGTTCTTCAGCACAGTCTTGCACATCATGACGTTTGAAGTATGACCCCTAATCACTGCTATTTGATAAAGTATTCATACATGCTACTCAGCTTCTCTAATCCCCAAACAGTGGCAGCTTGGTTTCCAAGGCAACTGGCGATGCTTGGGTTAGGCCAGATACAATATCCATACAAACCAGATCATATTTGGAACTCTCACTCAGAGGCCAATACAATCAATTTGCCAGTCTCTCACTTGTTGGGAACTTCACTGGATGACCTCAAAGTCCTTTAGAAGTTGCCTTGGGCATTGTTTAAAATACAGAAAGCATGTTGTTACTGCATTAAACAAGTTGTGTTTAAAGGGCAATCTGGTATCCTCAGCAATATACCATCCCACTTGGATATTATGGTGGCCTCACTTTTTATGGATCCATTCTGCTTGTATCTACTGAAGGGTGTGTTGCTAGGGCTTGTTATCTGAGCTAAGACATCAGCTTCCTGATTGGCAAGAAATGTCAGCTCCTTGTGAGACAGTATATGGAAGACAGTAAGGACTGCCTCAGGCTCTTGCAAGCAAACTCAAATGTCTCTCCATGTATTTTGACTCTGCAAGAACTTATTCATGATCATGCAACCTCTGGCTTCCCATTGTCCAAGCCATAGAATTAATCCCTTCAGAACAGCCCAACTGTCAGTGCAAAGGGAGCTATTATGGCCTGGATTTATGAGTGATCCCAGCCAGCCTAACCACTCTGAGGTGAGCCCCTCAGCTGCTGAAGTTTATCCCTGTTTCTAATGCAGATATTGACTGTTAAGCTGAATAGTGACTTTAGTCCATGTGAATGGAATTCCAGACTAGATACATTAGTATACCAGGCATCAGCAGGAATTTCCCCCCAGTCCCTTTCTACATGTCACAGTGACTACCACAGGATAGAGACAGGGGTATTTGTTGGCTCTACATATTTTACAGGGCCTAGTAGCACCTGCAATTCTGGTGACAATGTATGGAAAATAGGGTGCCACTTAGTCAAAATGGGAGTTTGAGATATAGTAGAGTTAGGTCCATGGAATATACCCTCAATCCACCACTTAATTGGAAGAGAAATTCTTATCATTACATGGTCTTGCTTTGTGAAATGCTCTTCCTGAAGGAATACTGTATGCATTGCTAAGAGCTATTTCTGTAAGGGGGAATTATCAGGTTTCTGCCCACTTCCAGAGTTGGAACCAAAATCCTAAGAGTACTCTCTTATGTTGTCTCTGCCACAGTGACCAACTTATAGCTTCCGGGATCACAGATACATCTACATCAAATGATAGACCTTTTGGGGAGATGCCTAGGGCTTTAATCTGATTCAGTAGTATTTTGACTTTTTGATTATTAATTTACTTATTTTAATTGGAGAATAATTAATTTATAATATTGTGTTGGTTTCTGCCATACATCAACATGAATCAATAATAGGTATACATATGTCCCCTCTCTTTTGAACCTCTCTCCCACCTCTCACCCTGTCCCCTCCTCCCCGGGGAGCTCAAACTTGATGCTCTGTTTTTGACTTCTTAAAGACAACTTGCTTTTCTGATTTCCAGTCCCATACTTCACAAGGCAGTACAACGGATGTTGGTGCTATGCCAGGTGGAGAATAAAAGTCTTCCAAAAACCCTAAATCCCTACCAAGCTTGGTATCTCATTCACATTATTAGGGTTTGGATAGCCTTTCACTCTATTAATCACAGCTTCTGAGATAATGCACATCTTACTTAACCAAAGAACTCCCAAAACTCTATGGCAGTGACTGGGTACTGAGGGGGACCAGAAAACTTCTGAGGGTTACCATGAACTAGAATGAATTTGGCTCTAGTTTCAACCAAAACCATCACCTTTTGTTTATTTTGGGAAAACAAGTGAATATGGAGCTGAACATGGGGCTCACCTGAAAGTCCTTCCTGTTTTTTACCTGGTACATGGAAGGCACCCACCCTGAATTGGACGGCCTTTGAAGTCTCTGCAGAAATAGTAGGAATATGAGGGATAGTTTTGGAGAAGGAAATGGCAACCCATTCCAGTGTTCTTGCCTGGAGAATCACAGGGATGGGTGGGCTGCTGTCTCTGGGGTCGCACAGAGTCGGACACGACTGAAGCGACTTAGCAGCAGTAGCAGCAAGGTCAAGCAGGGCAGCTCTGAAGTATTCTTCAGATTTTGGAGAGAACAACAATGTATTTGTGATGTCTTAATTTTTAAATGTCATCATCAAAACCAGACTTAAAATATGGGATGGGAAAGTATGGTTCAAATAAATTATGTGTAGGCTTAATTCAGCTGAACACATTAATATGGAGGTCTTTTCTCAGTTGCTTCAGTCATGTCCAACTCTTTGCAACATTATGGACTATAGCTCTCCAGGTTCCTTTGTCCATGGGATTCTCCAGGTAAGAATACTGAAATGGGCTGCCATGCCCTTTTCCAGGGGATCTTCCTGACCCAGGTATTAAACCCTTGTCCCTTGCATCTCCTACATTGGCAAACAGGATCTTTACCACTAGCACCACCTGGCCTTTAATGACTACCAAAACCAGTTAACAATGTTCTATTTTGACTAAAACCATTTTCCAGTTGCTTGGAAATCACAGGGAGGTGAGGATTCAGGTGAACTTACTACAGATAACCTTTTTGAAAAATTTTGATATGAAGATGTTATAACTGAAAGGTATATGGATTCAATTTGGATTAAATAAATATATTTGAGATGAGATTTTAGATCCTATTTGTATAAGAATGATTTAGTAGAGACATAGATAGAGAAAATAATAATATAACAGACAAAAGCACTAATTTCAGTAAGAGATCTTGAAAAGAAAAATATAGAATACTTAGCAAAAATGAAGGCCTCGATCTTACAGAGAAATTTAAAATTCTTAACTAAGAGTTAAGAAAATAAAAAGGTATCAAGTATAAGAAGGATTGTCTACTTGGGAAGGAGATGAAAATATGTCTTTTTTTTTTAGGTCAGAGTAGCAAATACTGGCTATTCCAGTATTTGGAATTCCCAGCTGTCCTGGTATTCTGATAATCACAGTGTATACTTGAAGAAATAAATATTCTATATACATTGAATTGCTCTGTATTATATAGACATTACTGACACTCTCTCAGTGTGTTGTGTATAAGTTGTTTTTTTTAATATTTAAAATATATATCATAGTTTCATGGACAAGCTTAACAATATTTATGGTATGCAGTATCATGCACACCAAATCCAGTCATCATTAATTTTACATGTATAATTATATTTTGTTATAGATGAATGCAAAATTGTTCACATGTAGAAAAATATCACTATGGATAAAATTACATATTATGAGATAATAGGTAGATAGGCTAGATAGATAGATGCAGATTATACAGTATGAATATATTTACATATTTATATATAAATTTTATATCAATCATTTGAAAAAACAAAGCATCTAGAGAAGGAGAAAAAATTAAGTAAACTTGAATAGATAAATAGTATTGGATTATAAATACTGAATTAATTGCTGAGTTAATATTGTTGTAAACAGAAGTATACAATTTATTTTTGAATCATTGTCCCAACAAAAAACCCTTGAATTTCTTGCTTTTCTTAGTAGTTGATTTGGAACATGCCATTAACATTTTAATCTGCTTATCAACCAAAATTATAACTTGACCCAGAAAATATTGCTTCCAATTATCAGCAATAATAGAATTGTTATTGATTCTGATATGTGACAATTTCATAGCTACAACTATTTCTAAGACCTATGAAACTAACTTCCAACAAGACAATTTTCCAAGCTGTGTTCACAGCCATACTCATATCCATCAAAATGTTAATAGTTCTTTTTCAAAATTCTTCCATTGCCCAATAAAATTTAGTGGTCGATATTTTTGCCTTTCTAGACATTGTCAGGTCAAAGTAGTATATTAAAAATATGATAAACCCTACAGTAAAAAAATTACTCTTTAGTATATTGTATTAAAATGTGTTTAGTGAAAGAAGCCTTATGTATCCAAAGATAGCCTACCAGAATTCCTTGAGAAATGAGATATTACTCTTTAGGCATCGGGAAGTAAAATGCTATTTTAGAATATTCACTATGCCTTCATATTTAAGAGTAATAAAAACAGATTTTATAAATATACCTTTTATTAAAAAAAGAGAAATTTTGTGCTCATGTGTGTTTATTTTAATGAAGTTCTCTCTTTCCCTGGGGAGCCAACATCATAGTAAGGAATAAAGTAAAATTTATCTGACTTAACCTTTAACATGTGATACCTTTTTTAAAAAATTAATTCTATCACTCTGCCATAAATTACTTTCTGCCTAGTCTCCTGGGATCAGAAGCTTTTCTTCCCTCTGTATTATGCAATTAGATTTGATAAAGAATAAGAAGAATTTTGACAAACTCCAATAACCAGGACATAGAGGAGTAAGAAAAGTCAGGGAGAAGGGACGTTTTTAAAAGGATTTTTTAAATTTTATTTTTAAATTTTACATAATTGTATTAGTTTTGCCAATTATCAAAATGAATCCGCCACAGGTATACATGTGTTCCCCATCCTGAACCCTCCTCCCTCCTCCCTCCCCATACCATCCCTCTGGGTCGTCCCAGTGCACTAGTCCCAAGCATCCAGTATCGTGCATCGAACCTGGACTGGCATCTCATTTCTTACATGATATTTTACATGTTTCAATGTCATTCTCCCAAATCTTCCCACCCTCTTCCATAGAGTCCAAAAGACTGTTCTATACATCAGTGTCTCTTTTGCTGTCTCATACACAGGGTTATTGTTACCATCTTTCTAAATTCCACATATATGCGTTAGTATACTGTATTGGTGTTTTTCCTTCTGGCTTACTTCACTCTGTATAATAGGCTCCAGTTTCATCCACCTCATTAGAACTGATTCAAATGTTTTCTTTTTAATGGCTGAGTAATACTCCATTGTGTATATGTACCACTGCTTTCTTATCCATTCATCTGCTGATGGACATCTAGGTTGCTTCCATGTCCTGGCTATTATAAACAGTGCTGCGATGAACATTGGGGTACACGTGTCTCTTTCCCTTCTGGTTTCCTCAGTGTGTATGCCCAGTAGTGGGATTGCTGGATCAT
>NW_011494851.1:338259-373021 GCF_000754665.1 Bison bison bison
TCCACACTGTTCTCCATAGTGGCTGTACTAGTTTGCATTCCCACCAACAGTGTAAGAGGGTTCCCTTTTCTCCACACCCTCTCCAGCATTTATTATTTGTAGACTTTTGGATCGCAGCCATTCTGACTGGTGTGAAATGGTACCTCATAGTGGTTTTGATTTGCATTTCTCAGATAATGAGTGATGTTGAGCATCTTTTCATGTGTTTGTTAGCCCTCTGTATGTCTTCTTTGGAGAAATGTCTGTTTAGTTCTTTGGCCCATTTTTTGATTTGGTCATTTATTTTTCTGGAGGTGAGCTGTACGAGTTGCTTGTATATTTTTGAGACTAGTTGTTTGTCTGTTGCTTCATTTGCTATTATTTTCTCCCATTCTGAAGGCTGTCTTTTCACCTTGCTAATAGTTTCCTTTGATGTGCAGAAGCTTTTAAGGTTAATTAGGTCCCATTTGTTTATTTTTTATTTTATTTCCAATATTCTGGGAGGTGGGTCATAGAGGATCCTGCTGTGATGTATGTCGGAGAGTGTTTTGCCTATGTTCTCCTCTAGGAGTTTTATAGTTTCTGGTCTTACATTTAGATCTTTAATCCATTTTGAGTTTATTTTTGTGTATGGTGTTAGAAAGTGTTATAGTTTCATTCTTTTACAAGTGGTTGACCAGATTTCCCAGCACCACTTGTTAAAGAGATTGTCTTTAATCCATTGTATATTCTTGCCTCCTTTGTCAAAGATAAGGTGTCCATATGTGTGTGGATTTATCTCTGGGCTTTCTATTTTGTTCCATTGATCTATATTTCTGTCTTTGTGCCAGTACCATACTGTCTTGATAACTGTGGCTTTGTAGTAGAGTCTGAAGTCAGGTAGGTTGATTCCTCCAATTCCATTCTTCTTTCTCAAGATCGCTTTGGCTATTCGAGGTTTTTTGTATTTCCATACAAATTGTGAAATTATTTGTTCTAGCTCTGTGAAGAATACTGTTGGTAGCTTGATAGGGATTGCATTGAATCTATAAATTGCTTTGGGTAGTATACTCATTTTCACTATATTGATTCTTCCAATCCATGAGCATGGTATATTTCTCCATCTATTAGTGTCCTCTTTGATTTCTTTCACCAGTGTTTTATAGTTTTCTATATATAGGTCTTTAGTTTCTTTAGGTAGATATATTCCTAAGTATTTTATTCTTTCCATTGCAATGGTGAATGGAATTGTTTCCTTAATTTCTCTTTCTGTTTTCTCATTATTAGTGTATAGGAATGCAAGAGATTTCTGTGTGTTGATTTTATATCCTGTAACTTTACTATAGTCATTGATTAGTTCTAGTAATTTTCTAGTGGAGTCTTTAGGGTTTTCTATGTAGAGTATCATGTCATCCGCAAATAGTGAGAGTTTTACTTCTTCTTTTCCAACTTGGTTTCATTTAATTTGATTAAAAAATAAGCAGGAAAATCTGGGCTTCCTAGGTGGTGCTAGTGATAAACAACCTGCCTGCAAATGCAGGAGACTCAGTTAGGTTTGATCCCTGGGTTGGGAAGATCCCCTGGAGAAGGGCATGAAAACCTACTCCAGTATTCTTGCCTGGAGAATCCCATGGACAGAGAAACCTGGCAGAGTACAGTCCATAGGCTTGCAAAGTGTCAGACAGGACTGAAGCAACTTAGCATGCACACATGTATACTCAGGAAAGCCAGATATACATATTCTTAGGTTACCTTTCATGTCTACTGACTCAGAATATCTGGAAAGTGTTCAAGAATCTGTGTTTTTCTTTACTTGAGGTTTATTAATTTACAATATTATATGTTTAGTTGTATAGCAGAATAACTCACAATTTTTTAAGATTAAACTCCATTCATGGTTATAAAATACTGGATATATTCCATGTGTCATATCATATGTCCTTTAGCTTATTTATTTTATATATAATAATTGTACCTCTTAATCCTCCAACCGTATCTTGCTATCTAGTCCCTGCCCCCTTCCTCTCCCCACTGGTAGACATTTGTTGTCTGTATTTATGAGTCTGTTATTTCTGTTGTTGTTATATTCACTAGTTTGTTTTGTTTTTTTGTATATCACATATGGTGATGATAATTATCTTTCACTTTGTAAGGTATTTTGCTAAATCCTAATGCTCTTCAAGTCTGTCTTTGTTGCAAGTCGCAAAAACTTCATTCTTTTGTATAGCTGAATAGTATTCAATTGCATATATTTATCAAGTCTCCTTTATCCTTCATGTATTGATGGACACTTAGATTGTTTCTGTGTTTCTGTGTTTCTGTGTCTTGGCTATTGCAAATAGTGCTATAATAAACATTAGGGTGCATCATTCAGATCAGTTTCTCAGTCATGTCTGACTCTTGACCCCATGAACTATAGCACTCCAGGCTTCCCTGTGCATCATCAACACCCAGAGCTTATTCAAACTCAAGTCCAGTGAGTCAGTGATGACATCTAACCATCTCATCCTCTGTTGTCCCCTTCTCCTCCTGCCTTCAATCTTTCCCATCATCAGGGGAATTTTCCAGTGAGTCAGTTCTCAACAGGTAGGCAAAGCATTGGAGCTTCAGCTTCAGCATCAGTCCTTCCAATGAATATTCAGGACTGATTTCCTTTAGGATGGTTTGATCTTCTCACAGTCCAAGGGACTCACAAGAGACTTCTCCAACACCACAGTTGAAAAGTATCAATTCTTTGGTGCTCAGCAACTTAGCAGCAGCAGCAGCTTTCTTTATAGTCCAACTCTCACATCCATCACTAAGATTTCTTCTATGTTTCAGTGTCTTGGCTATTGCAAACAGTGCTATAATAAACATTGGGGTTCATGTTTCTTTTCAAATTAATGTTTTTGTTTTCTTCAGATATATACTCAAGGTTGAAGCTGATGGATCATAAGGTAGTTCTATTTTTAGTTTTTCTGAGGAAGCTTCAGTGTTTTTCATAGTAGTTGGATCAATTTACATTTCCACCAAAACTGTACAATGGTTCCTTTTTATCTACATTCTTGCCAACGTTTATTGTTTGTGGTCTTTTTGATGATAGGTATTCTGACAGGTATGGATAGCATCACTGATTCAGTGGACATGAGTTAGAGGAAACTCTGGGAGTTAGTGAAGGACAGGGAACCCTGCACACTGGACTGTGGGGGGTCACAAAGACTCGGACAGAACTTAGCAACTAAACAACAACAGCAAGAACAACAACATTCTGACAGGCATGAGGTTAATACCTCATTGTGGTTTTGATTTACATTTCTCTAATAATTAGTGATGCTGAGCATCTTTGCACATGCCTATTGACCATTTAAATGTCTTCTTTGGAAAAATGTGTATTTCAATCTTCTGCCCGTTTTTGATCCAGTTGTTTATTTTCTGGATGTTGTAAGGGTCATTTAAATAATTTGGGTACTACTCCCATGGGTATTAACCTTATTTGCAAATTTTTTTCCCATTTAATAGTTTTTGTTGTTGTTGTTGTTGTTGTTATTCATGGTGTCCTTTGCTGTGCAAAAGCTTTAAGCTAAATTAGGTCCTAATTTTTTTTTTGTTTGCTTATGTTTCTTTTGCCTTATGAGACAGATATTTTTAAAAAGCTATGATTTATATCAAAGACTATTATGCTTATGTTTTCTTCTAGGAGTATAATGGCTCCTGGTCTTATATGTAGGTATTTAAGATCCATTTTGATTTTATTTGAATATGTGATGTGAGAATATGTTAACCATAATTTTATTCTTTCACATGTAGCTGTACAATTTGCCCAGCATCACATATTAAATACAGTCTTTTCTCCATTGTATGTTCTTGCCTCCTTTGTCATAAATTAATTGACCATTAAGTTCAGTTCAGTCACTTAGTCATGTCCGACTCTTTGTGACCCCATGAACTGCAGCACGCCAGGCCTCCCAGTCCATCACCAACTCCCAGAGTCCACCCAAACCCATGTCCATCGAGTCAGCAATGCCATCCAACCATCTCTGTCATCCCCTTCTCCTCCTGCCCTCAATAATTCCCATCATCAGGCTATTTTCCAATGAGTTAGCTCTTTGCATCAGGTGGCCAAAGTATTGGAGTTTCAGCTTCAACATCAGTCCTTCCAAAGAACACCCAGGACTGATCTCCTTTAGGATGGACTGGCTGGATCTCCTTGTAGTCCAAGGGACTATCAAGAGTACTCCAACACCACAGATCAAAAGCATCAATTCTTCAGTGCTCAGCCTTCTTTGTAGTCCAATTCTCACATCCATACATGACCACAGGAAAAACCATAGCCTTGACTAGATGGACCTTTGTTGGCAAAGTAATGTCTCTGCTTTTGAATATACTTTCTAGGTTGGTCATAACTTTCCTTCCAAGGAGTAAACATCTTTTAATTTTATGGCTGCAATCACCATCTGCAGTGATTTTGGAGCCCAGAAAATTAAAGTCAGCCACTGTTTCCACTGTTTCCCCATCTATCTTCCATGAAGTGATGGGACTGGATGCCATGATCTTAGTTTTCTGAAAGTTGAGCTTTAAGCCAACTTTTTCACTCTCCTCTTTCACTTTCATCATGAGGTTTTTTGGTTCCTGTTCACTTTATGCCATAAGGGTGATGTCATAAGTCTGTTTATTTTTGGTCTCCTATTCCATTGATCAATATGTCTGTTTTTGTGCCTGTACCATACTGATTTGGTTGCCATAGCTTTTTAATATAGTTTGAAGCCAGAAAGTATGATTTCTCCAGCTCTGTTTTTCTTTCTGAAGGTTATTTTGACTATTAAGCTCTTTTGTTTTTCCAGAAAATTAAAAATTTTTTTTTTCCATTTCTGTAAACAATGTCATTTTCTTAGAGGTTGTACTGAATCTGTAGATTTCTTTGGGTAGTATAGTCAATATTAATTCTTCCAATTCAGGAACACTGTGTCATTTTCAGTTTCTTTCATCACTGTCTTATAGTTTTCTGAATAAATGTTTTTCAGCTCCCTAGGTAGATTTATTCCTAGTTATTATGTTATCTTTGATGTAATATAAACAGGATTATTTCCTTAATTTATCTTTCTGAGAGTTCATTGTTAGTGCATAGAAATCCAACACATTTATCTATATTAATTTTGTATACTGAAATTTTATCAAATTCATTGATAAATTCTAGTAGGTTTTTGGTAGTATCTTTAGGATTTTCTGTGTATAGTAACATGTCATCTGTGAACAGTGACAGATTTATGCTTCTTCCTTTCCAGTTGAAACTCTTTTTATTTCTTTTTCTAATATGATTGCTGTGGGCAAGACTTCTAATACTATTTTGAACAAAAGTGACAAGACTGAATATCCTTGTATTGTTGCTGATTTTAGATGAAATGCTTTCAGCCTTTCACTGTTGAGTATTATATAATATATGGGATTATCATCTTGATGTATATTCTCTCTATACCCACTTTCTGGAGAGTTCTTATCATAAATGGTTGTTTTATTTGGCAAAACGTTTTCTGCATCTATTGAGATGATCATATGATGTTATATCTCCATCATCACACGTGGTATATCACATTGAGTTGTGGGTACTGAAAAATTCTTGTATCCCTGGGATAAATCCTACTTCATCAAGGGGTATGATCTTTTTAATGTATTGTTGGATTTAGTTTTCTATTATTTTGTTGAAGATTTTTTTTCATCTGTTTATAAGTGATATTGGCCTGTAATTATTTTTGGTTTTTTGTTTGCTTATTGTGGTGTCTTTATTTGGTTGGCCTCATGAATGAGTTCAGCAGTATTCCTTCCTCTGAGATTTTTTTGAATAGTTTGAGAAGGATAGGTATTAACTCTTATCTAAATGTTTGGTAACATTCATCTATGAATCATGTCCTAGAGTTTGTTTGTTGAGAGTCTTTTTTTATTACTCATTTAATTTTAATACTGGTAATTAATCTGGTCATATTTTTTTTATAAGTGGAATAAATTCCATTTCTAACTGGTACCATTCATTTCCTTCTATCTTCAGTCATATTTAAAACTTTGAACCCAATCAGTTTTCCCAAAAGATATAAACTAAGGAATCTCATATTCTCATTTTAAACCAATTTACTTAAAATTTATAAAAGTTATCTTTTGTATACTATTAGTTTATATACCACTGAATTTAATTCTGACTTGCTGAATTGTAATGCATATAAAAAATGTGTATTGACACTTTTTACTGTTTATCCTGAAATATGGTTCCAAAATGAAATATGCTATTCTAACTCCTATGAAAACTTGGCATCTTCTGTTAGATATGATCTCTGTCTAACCCATTAATTGTTATTATAGCATGTGAATGCAAACTCCTTCAGATTGGATTGTGGTACACTACTAACTAGACTGATCTCTATGCTTCCATTTTGCTGTGTTTGAAATGGACATTATTATAATACTTAACTCATAATAGTGTTGTAAGGATTGATATAAAATGTTTAGGCTAACATCTGAACTGTAGTGTATGATAAATTATCATCTATTTGTTTAAATTGTATCCATCTACTTTCAACTTAAAAATGTAATTCACCATATTAACCAATTTAAAAGAGAAATCATAGAGAATATAAATAGAAATAGAAGAGCATGTGACAAAATCTAACATTAGCTTCTAGTTTAAAAAATACTCTCAGAAAACACGATAAGAAGGAACTTAAGCCTAATCAAGGGCTTCTGTGAAAATCCAGAAGATAATATCATATTTAATCTTGAAAGACAATGTTCTCACATAACATGAGGAAAAATAAAAGAATGTTGACTCTATTCAATTCTATTAGCCATTATATTAAAGGATCTAGCTAGTACAATTAGTAAAGAAATTTAAAAATGAAACAAAAAGCAAGGTCATCTATAAGAAAAAGGGGAAGAAGGGAAGAGGGAAGAGTTGGCTTGAGTCTACTAATGATAATTTATACTTATTAATGTTGTTCATCAATTAAAATCTAAAAAATATTTTAAAATAAAAAAATGAACATTAAAACTGGAGCGAAAGTAAAATTCTTTTTTCATTATAATATGATCACATATGTAGAAAATTCTATAATATATATACACAAAGGGGCTTCCCAGGTGGTGCTGATAGTAAAGACACACCTTCAAATGCAAGAAATGCAGAGACGTGAGTTTGATCCCCTGGCTGGAGAAGGTCCCTGAAAGAGGGCATGGCAACCCATCCCAGTATTCTTGCTTGGTGAAACCAATGGACAGAGGAGTCTGGCTGGCTACAGTCTGTAGGATCAAAAAGAGTTGGACATAACTGAAGCATCTTAGCACAGATGCATATATGAAAGGTTATTGGAATTAATCATTGTCTTTATAGAGGGTAAAAACACAAAACCAATTTTATTTCCTAGCAATTAAAAAACAGAATCAAATTTTAAATAATTCATTTCTTAAAAATATTATGAAAATAAAATATTTAGAGATATCTGTTAAAGAGTATAAAGGACATGTACAAAAACTATAAAATATTTCTGAGAAAAATTAAAAAGAACATAATTAATCAGACATCCAGGAATTGAAGTCAAGTGGGCCTTAGAAAGCATCACTACAAACAAAGCTAGTGGAGGTGGTGGAATTCCAGTTGAGCTATTTCAAATCCTGAAAGATGATGCTGTGAAACTGCTGCACTCATTATGCCAGCAAATTGGGAAAACTCAGCAGTGGCCACAGGATTGGAAAAGGTCAGTTTTCATTCCAATCCCAAAGAAAGGCAAGGCCAAAGAATGTTCAAACTACCGCACAATTGCACTCATCTCATACTCTAGTAAAGTAATGCTCAAAATTCTCCAAGCCAGGCTTCAGCAACACATGAACGGTGAACTTCCAGATGTTCAAGCTGGTTTTAGGAAAGGCAGAGGAGCCAGAGATCAAATTGCCAACATCCACTGGATCATTGAAAAAGAAAGAGATTTCCAGAAAAAAAAAACATCTATTTCTGCTTTATTGACTATGCCAAAGCCTTTGACTGTGTGGATCACAAACTGTGGGAAATTCTGAAAGAGATGGAAATACCAGACCACCTGACCTGCCTCTTAATAAACAGTTAGAACTGGACATGGAACAACAGACTGGTTCCAAATAAGGAAAGGAGTACGTCAAGGTTGTATATTGTGACCCTGCTTATTTAACTTCTGTGCAGAATATATCATGAGAAACGCTGGGCTGGAAGAAGCACAAGCTGGAATCAAGATTGCTGGGAGAAATATCGATAACCTCAGATATGCAGATGACACCACCCTTATGGCAGAAAGTGAAGAGGAATTAAAAAAAGCCTCTTGATGAAAGTGAAAGTGGAGAGTGAAAAAGTTGGCTTAAAGCTCAGCATTCAGAAAACGAAGATCATGGCATCCGGTCCCATCACTTCATGGGAAATAAATGGGAACAGTGGAAACAGTGTCAGGCTTTATTTTTGGGGGCTCCCAGATCACTGCAGATGGTGATTGCAGCCATGAAATTCAAAGACGCTTACTCCTTGAAAGGAAAGTTATGACCAACCTAGATAGCATATTCAAAAGCAGAGACATTACTTTGCCAACAAAGGTCCGTCTAGTCAAGGTTATGGTTTTCCCAGTGGTCATTTATGGATGTGAGAGGTGGACTGTGAACAAAGCTGAGTGCAAAAGAATTGATGTTTTTGAATTGTGGTGTTGGAGAAGACTCATGAGAGTCTCTTGGTCTGCAAGGAGATCCAACCAGTCCTTTCTAAAGGAGATCAGTCCTAGGTGTTCATTGGAAGGACTGATTCTGAGGCTGAAACTCCAATACTTTGGCCACCCCATGGGAAGAGTTGACTCATTGGAAAATACCCTGATGCTTGGAGGGATTGGGGGCAGGAGGAGAAGGGTAAAACAGAGGTTGGGTTTGCTGGATGGCTTCTCTGACTCGATGCACATGAGTTTGAGTTAACTCCAGGAGTTGGTGATGGACAGGGAGGCCTGGCGTGCTGTGATTCATGGGGTTGCAAAGAGTCGGACACTACTGAGTGAATTTAATGGAATTAAATAGGAAGCAATATCTTATTAATTTGTTGAAGAATTGAATATTATTAAGATATCATGTCAGTTCTCTCAAAATTCATCTATAAATTTAACACAGTCCTAAACAAAATCCCAAGGGTTTTAAAATTATGATATCCAAGCTAAATTTCAATCATATGTAAGTGCAAATAACTTAAGTAGTCAAAGCAAATTTGAAAAAGATAAATAATATTGAAGGTAAATCATACCTAATTGTAAGATTTATTACAAACGTGAAGTATTAAAGAGATTGTAATATTGACTTCAAATGATTAATGGAAGAGTGAATCCAGAAATAGATCTCCACATATAGGGACAACTGATATTTCATAAAGCTATAAAGGCAAGTTAATGGAAGAAAAAGAAAAACTGACCTTTCAAAAAATAATGTTAGAACAGTTGCAAATAAGGCAGCTTTAATCCATATGTGACATATATTCAAAAAACTAACTCAAAATGGATCAAAGATAGAATTTTAAAATCTAAAACTATTAAGTTTCTGGAAGAAAATATAGAGAAAAAATTTATATAGGCTTGGGTTAGACAAAAATTACTTAATTTGATACCTAAAACCCTGATTCATAAAATAGCAAATTGAAAAGTTAAAATTTCATCAAAATTAAAACCTTCAGGTCTTCAGAAGACATTGTTAAAGTTTAAATAGGCAAGTCACAAACTGGAAGAAAATATTTGTAAAGAACATACCAAATAAAGACTTGTATTCATAATATATACAGAATGCTCAACTTAAAATGAGAAAACAAAACTCTGCATTGAAAAATTGGCAAAATATTTGAGCAAACACTTTACCCAAAAAGACATATGGCTATTGAATCATTAGTCATTAGAGGAATGCAGATTTAAGTCACAATGAGATATAACTAAATATCTTATTATACTGGTTAAAATTTCCAAATATTGACTAGAACTAATGCTGGCAAGTCTGGAAGAATTATTCATAGAACCATCATACTCTTGATGGAATCATAAAATGATAAATTGATTTTGTAAAACATCTTGGAAATCCCCAAAAAATTCTTATAATGGAGTAGTTTACTTCCTCATTGTCAGTAATTCAGGAGATTCCAGCTGCTACTTCACCTTCTTTAAGAGCTCACCTGATTAGGCTGAGTGCTCCCAGCATAATCTCCCTCTAGATTCAGACAAGGCAACTGATTAATAACAACTTATGAGAGTGATAACCCATCATATACATAGGTCTTGCTCGTACCTGCATGGAGTGTTTCATAGAAGGGAGGACTATAAAGATATGCTGCTGTTGTTCAGTCCCTAAATCATGTCCAACTCTTTGCCACCCCATGGACTGGAGCACACCAGGCTTCCCTGTCCTTCACTCTCTCCCAGAGTTTGCTCAAACTCATGTCCATGATTCAGTGATGTTATCCAACCATCTCATCCTCTGTCATTGGATATTAGCTTAAAACTCTGCCTCCCGTAATCCTCATGTAACCTCATCCCTACAAGTGATTATGTAACTTTAAAAATATCTTTCATATTTTTATGAAATATGTACACTCATATGTACATATAGAGTACATATCTCTATAGTTAATTTTAAAAACAATATCTTCTGATGTTTTATGAAAGATATTTTTAAAGTTACATAATCACTTGTAGGGATGAGGTTACATGAGGATTATGGGAGGCAGAGTTTTAAGCTAATATCCAATGACAGAGGATGAGTACAAATGGAATGAGAGTACTCAACCACTTTGATAGGAATAATTGAACTATATTGATAAGTTTCTCTGAGAAAAACAAAAAGTAATGGATGGATACAGTGAGGAAGGAAGATGGGGCAAGGGAGGAAGAAAGGAGAGAAAGAAACAAAAATCAGTAGGCTGATTCATGTTTTGTGATGATGCCTTAAATTCTGTCATTTTTAAGAAATTACTTTAAAATAGATTATAAATCCAGAAGCATATGCATTTAAGTTTTAAGAAGCAATTTGTACAGTATTCGATAATTTGTTATTCTTTCCTATTTCACAGTTGATCATACAAACTAGAAATCAAGTGAAGTGAACTGAGAAAATTTGTCCTCTCTGCTCCTATTATTCTTTCCTGAACATGAGATAAGGAGTAATTTGCCAAGCAAATGAGTTTTGCAAAAGCAGTGTGCAAGTTCTCTCCACTTATTCTGGGTACTACTTTATGGATTTGCCATTGGACAGGACATTAACCTGCTCTCATTCCCAGACCATGGAGGATTTTGTTTGGGAGATCTGTGGTTGTCCACTTCTGGCTCTGCATTTGAGTGGCAGAGACAGAAATACTAATCATTGACCCTTCAAACATCAACAACCATTAAAAGCATTTAGTGCCTGTGAATATAGAATGATGAAAGTCAACGAGAGTATACCCAGATCAAGTTCACATGCATTACAACATTGAAAAGTGTTGATAGATTTAATATGCTCTGCTCCTTTATTTTTGAATTATATTCTTTGATTACACATAGACATTTTAATCTTTTAATAGCTTTATTTCAATTGTGCTATTTATTCATGTTTTACACATGTTTCCACTGCCCCCTCCAGAAACTTTTTGGACTAAATTTTTAAAAATTTTTAATTATTCTATGTTTCTCATTAGTACTCTAATTTGGTGTCACGGTGTGAATTTCCACTTCTGAACTGATGACATGATAATTTGCCCAGAACATAATTTATGAAACCCTGAGGAATTTTGCTTGATGCCATTTTTACTGTAAGGCAAAAGAGTTTGAACATCAGGTAATTGGTTAGCTCTTAATATCAGATAGGCCTGATTGCTTTCAGGGGGCTTTTGACATACCTTCCACACATGCCTCCTATTTCTATTGAATTAACAGAATGTAACACATTGGCCCTCAACTGTGTTAAACAACTTAATATAGATCTCCACTATTTCCTCATTAGATGCAACAATAAAGGTGATTTACCTCTAAGTATGCCTACACACCAAAAAAAGATGTCCTTTTCATTATAGGGGACAGGGATGCAAAAGTAGGATGTCAAGAAACACCTGGAGTAACAGGCAAATTTGGCCTTGGAGTACAGAATGAAGCAGGACAAAGGCTAATAGAGTTTTGCCAAGAGAATGCACCAGTCATAGCAAACACTCTTCCAACAACACAAGAGAAGACACTACCCATGAACATCACCAGATGGCCAACACTTAAATCAGATTGATTTTTTCTTTGCAGCCAAAGATGGAGAAGCTCTATATAGTTAGCAAAACAAAAATGGGAACTGAGTGTGGCTCAGATCATGAACTCTTTATTGCCAAATTAGACTTAAAATGAAGAAAGTGGGGAAAACCACTAGACTGTTCAGGTATGACCTAAATCAAATCCCCTATGATTATACAGTGGAAGTGAGAAATAGATTTAAGGGACTAGATCTGATCAACAGAGTGCCTGATGAACTGTGGACAGAGGTTCGAAACATTGTACAGGAGACAGGGATCAAGAACATCCTCAAGGAAAAGAAATGTAAAAAAGCAAAATGGATGTCTGAGGAGGACTTACAAATAGCTGTGAAAAGAAGAGAAGTGAAAAGCAAAGGAGAAAAGGAAAGATATAAGCATCTGAACACAGAGTTCCAAAGAATAGCAAGGAGAGATAAAAAGTCTTCATCAGCAATCAATGCAAAAAAATAGAGGAAAACAATAGAATGGTTAAGACTAGAGATCTCATCAAGAAAAGTAGAGCTACCAAGGGAAGATTCCATGCAAAGATGGGCTCAATCTAGGACAGAAATGGTATGGACCTAACAAAAGCAGAAGATATTAAGAAGAGGTGGCAAGAATACACAGAAGAACTGTACAAAAAATATCTTCATGACCAAGATAATCACGATGGTGTGATCACTCACCTAGAGCCAGACATCCTGGAATGTGAAGTCAAGTGGGCCTTAGGAAGCATAGCTACGAACAAAGCTAGTTGGAGGTGATGGAATTCCAGTTGAGCTATTTCAAATCCTAAAATATGATGCTATGAAAATGCTGCACTCAGTATGTCAGCAAATTTGGAATACTCAGCAGTGGCCACAAGACTGGAAAAGGTCAGTTTTTATTTAAATCCCAAAGAAAGGCAATGCCAAAGAATGCTCAAATTACCACACAATTGCACCAATCTCACACGCTAGAAAAGTAATGCTCAAAATTCACCAAGCCAGGCTTCAACAATACATGAACCATGAACTTCCACATGTTCAAGCTGGTTTTAGAAAAGTCAGACGAACCAGACATCAAATTGCCAATATCCATTGGATCATCGAAAAAGCAAGAGAGTTCCAGAAAAACATCTATTTCTGCTTTATTGACTATGCCAAAGCCTTTGACTGTGTGGATCACCACAAACTGAAAAATTCTGAAAGAGATGGGAATACCAGACAACCTAACCTACCTCTTGAGAAATCTGTATGCAGGTCAGGAAGCAATAGTTAGAAATGGACATGTAGCACACTGGTTTCAAATAGGAAAATGAGTACATTAAGGTTGTATATTGTCACCTTGCTTATTTAACTTATATGTAGAGTACATCATGAGAAACGCTGGGCTGGACAAAGCACAAGCTGGAATCAAGATTGCCAGAAGGAATATCAATAACCTCAGATATACAGTTGACACCACCCTTATGGCAGAAAGTGAAGAAGAACTAAAGAGCCTCCTGAAGAAATTGAAAGGGAAGAATGAGAAAGTTGGCTTAAAGCTCAACATTCAGAAAACTAAGATCATGGCATCTAGTCCCATCACTTCATGGAAAATAGATAGGGAAAGAGTGGAAACAGGGGCTGACTTTATTTTTCTGGGCTCCAAAATCACTGCAGATGGTGACTGCAGCCATGAAATTAAAAAACATTTACTCCTTGGAAGGAAAGTTATGACCAACCTAGACAACACATTAAAAAGAAGAGACATACATTACTTTGCCAACAAAGGTCCGTCCAGTCAAGGCTATGGTTTGTCCAGTAGTCATGTATGGATGTGAGAGTTGGATTATAAAGAAAGCTGAGCACCAAAGAATTGGTGCTTTTGAACTGTGGTGTTGGAGAAGACTCTTGAGAGTCCGTTGGACTGTAAGGAGATCCAACCAGTCCATCCTAAAGAGATCAGTCCTGGATGTTCTTTGGAAGGACTGACGTTGAAGCTGAAGCTACAATACTTTGGCCACCTGATGTGAACAGTTGACTCACTTGAAACGACCCTGATGCTTTTGAGGGCAGGAGGAGAAGGGGAAGACAGAGTGATACGGTTGGATGGCATTACCAACTCAATTTACGAGTTTGGGTAAACTCTGGGAGTTGGTGATGGACAGGGAGGGCTGGTGTGCTGAGGTTCATGGAATCGCAGAGTCAGACATGACTGAGCAACTGAACTGAACTGATGACTATAGAACATGGCTATAGCAAAATAATATTTTAAACTAGTTCCTCTTGTTTTTCAATGCTTCCAAAGTCTTATTCACTATATGGTTTTTAGAAACTTTCTGTATCCTAAAATCACCTTTTTATGAAACTTAAATTTTAAAGAGTAATAACCAATCTCCTCTAGGCCTAGAAAATAAGTCTAGCATAGATACCTACATTTCTATGTGTTGTCTTATCTTGCAGAACTGATTTATTGATCATAACACTTGACAGTCTTTGATATCTTACAGCCTCAATTTCTTTGTGCAATTTGCAACAATTATCTTACTTATGAAAGACTTCCTTGTAGCTCAAACAGTAAAGAATCTGCCTGCAATACAGAAAACCAAGGTTTGATCCGTGGGTTGGGAAGATCCTCTGGAGGAGGGACTGGTAAGCCACTCCAGTTTTCTTGCCTGGAGAATCCCATGGGCAGAGGAGCCTGCTGGGCTACAGTCTGTGGGTTTGCAAAAAGTCGGACACAACTAACACACACACACACATCTTACTTATTAAAAGATTTGAGATAAACTTTCCATACTTCATATGGTAATATATACATAATTTATATGCATGTATGTATGTGCTAAATATACATAAAATTTTAAAATGTACTGTGATATTTGTGAATTGTAAGAAATTTCTTTAGTACATTTTAAGATGTGAATAGTTTATACTTTAAAATGTTCATTTAAGTATATATAATACATTTAAATAAAATGAGAACTTTCTAATATTTTATTTATTCAATAATTATTTATGGCACATGTTTCATGCTAAAACTAAATTATAGTACTGTATTTTAGGACTTTTTATATCATGTGATCAATTAATTATTTATTTATAAAATTGTTCCAATGCCCTCGAGTTATTAACTCTATTCATAAAGGCTTCACTTATATTTATAAATTTGCTATTTATATGAAACTCACCACTCTAGAATGTATGTTAAAATCTTTCAGTTAATTCTCATCAAAGCATATTCAACCAATAAATATGGACAGCTTTGCTCTGAGGTTTTTAAAAATTATTTATTGGTGTACAATACAATATTGGTGTACAGTATTATGTTACGTTCAGGTATATTGCATTGTGATTTGACATGTGCATACATTCTGAAAGGGTCACCATGATAAATCTGGTAATATTTGTCACCACATTCCTTATCTTGTATATTAAACTTTTTGGCTTTTATTTTACAACTGGATATTTGTACCTCTTAATCCCTATCATCAGTTTTGCCCTCTCCCTCATCCCCTTCCTCTCTGGCAACCACCCTTTTACTATGAAACTATAAATCTGTTTTAATATTGTTGTTTAACTTGTTTTGTTTTATAGGTTACACATATAAATGAAATCATATGGTATTTGTCTTTCTCTGTCTGTCTTATTTCACTGTCTTTATTTCAGACTTTAAACTTTTTGTTTTGTATGGAAGTATAGCCAATTAGTTCGCTAATTCCTAGAATGTCGATGTTCACTCTTGCCATCTCCTGTTTGACCACTTTCAATTTGCCTTGATTCATGGACCTAACATTCCAGGTTCCACTGCAATATTGCTCTTTGCAGCATTGGACCTTGCTTCTATCACCAGTCACGTCCACAACTGGACGCTGTTTTTGCTTTGGGCATTGTTTTTGTTTTTTGCTTTGTTTTTGATCCCTTCATTCTTTCTGGAGTTATTTCTCCACTGATCTCCAGTAGCATATTGGTCACCTACCAACCTGGGGAGTTCCTCTTTCAGTACCCTATCATTTTTCCTTTTCATACTGTCCATGGGGTTCTCAAGGCAAGAATACTGAAGTGGTTTGCCATTCCCTTCTCCAGTGCACCACGTTCTGTCATACCTTTCCACCATGACCCCCCCATCTTGGGTGGCCCCACAGGGCATGGCTTAGTTTCATTGAGTTAGACAAGGCTGTGGTCCGTGTGATCAGACTGACTAGTTTTCTGTGATTATGGTGTCAGTATGTCTGCCCTCTGATACCCTTTTGCAACACCTACCACCTTACTTGGGTTTCTTTTTACCTTGGACGTGGGGTATCTCTTCACGGCTGGTTCAGGAAAGTGCAGCTGCTGCTCCTTACCTTGGATGAGGGGTAGCTCCTCACTGCCACCCCTTCTGATCTTGGACTTGGAGTAGCTCCTCTCGGCCCTCCTACATCCAGGCAGCCGCTGTTCCTTGGACGTGGGGTTGCTCTTCTCAGCTGCCGCCCTGGCCTCGGACATGGAGTAGCTCCTCTTGGCCACCACCCCTGACCTCAGATGTGGAGTAGCTCCTCTCGGCCGCAACCCTGGCCTTGAGTGAGGGGTAGCTCCTCTTGGCCATGCTTCTGTGTGGTCCGTCACAGCTGGCGCACTTCTGGAATGGGTGAATTTAACTCAGATGACCACTATATCTACTACTGTGGGCAGGAATCCCTTAGAAGAAATGAAGTAACCATCATGGTCAACAAAAGAGTCTGAAATGCAGTACTTGGATGCAATCTCAGAAACGACAGAATGATCTCTGTTCTTTTCCAAGGCAAATCATGCAATAATATCACAGTAAGCCAAGTCTATGCTCCAACCAGTAATGCTGAAGAAGTTGAATGGTTCTACGAAGACCTACAAGATCTTTTAGAACTAACACCCCCAAAAGATGTCCTTTTCATTATAGGGGACTAGAATGCAAAAGTAGGAAGTCTAGAAACACCTGGGGTAACAGGCAAATTTGGCCTTGGAGTACGGAATGAAGCAGGGCAAAGGCTAATAGAGTTTTGCCAAGAGAACACACTGGTCACAGAAAAAACACACTTCAATTAACACAAGACAAGACTCTAAACATGGACATCACCAGATGGTCAACACCAAAATCAGACTGATTGTATTCTTTGCAGCCAAAGATGGGGAAGCTCTATACAGTCAGCAAAAACAAGCTGACTGTGGCTCAGATCATGAACTCCTTATTGCCAAATTCAGACTTAAATTGAAGAAAGTAGGGAAAACCACTAGACCATTCAGGTATGACCTAAATCAAATCCCTTATGATTATACAGTGGAAGTGAAAAATACTTTTAAGAGACTAAATCTAATAGATAGAGTTCCTGATGAACTATGGGCAGAGGTTCATGACATTGTACAGGAGACAGGGATCAAGAACATCCCCATGGAAAAGAAATTCAAAAAGCAAAATGGCTGTCTGGTGAGGCTTTACAAATAGCTGTGAAAAGAAGAGAAGTGAAAAGCAAAGGAGAAAAGAAAAGATATAAACATCTGAATACAGAGTTCCAAAGAATAGAAAGGAGACCTAAGAAAGCCTTCCTTAGCGATCAATGCAAAGAAATAGAGGAAAACAACAGAATGGGAAAGACTAGAGATCTCTTCAAGAAAATTAGAGATACCAAGGGAACATTTCATGCAAAGGTGGGCTCGATAAAGGACAGAAATGGTATGGACCTAACAGAAGCAGAAGATATTAAGAAGAGGTGGCAAGAATACACAGACAAACTATACAAAAAAGGTCTTCACAACCTTTAAGGCCTTCACAACAAATAATCACGATGGTGTGATCACTCACCTAGAGCCAGACATCCTGGAATGTGAAGTCAAGTGGGCCTTAGAAAGCGTCACTAGGAACAAAGCTAGTGGAGGTGATGGAGTTCCAGTTGAGCTATTTCAAACCGTGAAAGATGGTGCTGAAAGATGAAAGTGCATTACTTAATATGCTAGCAAATTTGGAATACTCAGCGGTGGCCACAGGACTCGAAAAGGTCAGTTTTCATTTCAATCCCCAAGAAAGGCAATGCCAAACAATGCTCAAACTATGGCACAATTGCTCTCATCTCACACACTAGTTAAGTAGTGCTCAGAATTCTCTAAGCCAGGCTTCAGCACTATGTGAACCCATGACCTTTCAGATGTTCAAGCTGGTTTTAGAAAAGGCAGAGGAACCAGAGATCAAATTGCCAACATCCGTTGGAAATTTGCAAGTGAGTTCCAGAAAAACATCAATTTCTGGTTTATTGACTATGCCAAAGCCTCTGATTGTGTAGATCACAATAAACTGTGGAAAATTCTGGAAGAGATGGGAATACCAGACCACCTGACATGCCTCCTGAGAAACCTATGCAGGTTAGGAAGCAACAGTTAAAACTGAACATGGAACAACAGATTGGTTCCAAATAGGAAAAGGAATACTTCAAGGCTGTATATTGTCACCCTGCTTATTTAACTTATATGCAGAGTACATCATGAGAAACCCTGGGCTGGATGAAGCACGAGCTGGAATCAAGATTGCCGGGAGAAATATCAATAACCTCAGATACGCAGATGACACCACACTTATGGCAGAAAGTGAACAGGAACTACAAAGCCTCTTGATGAAGGTGAAAGAGGAGAGTGAAAAAGTTGGTTTAAAGATCAACATTCAGAAAACTATGATCATGGTATCTCGTCCCATCACTTCATGGGAAATAGATGGGAACAGTGGAAACAGTGTCAGACTATTTTTCTGGGCTCCAAAATCACTGCAGATGGTGATTGCAGCCATGAAATTAAAAGATGCTTACTCCTTGGAAGGAAAATTATGCCAACCTAGATAGCATATTGAAAAGCAGAGACATTACTTTGCCAACAAAGGTCCATCTAGTCAAGGCTATGGTTTTTCCATTGGTCATATATGGATGTGAGAGTTGGACTGTGAAGAAAGCTTAGTGCCAAAGAATTGATGCTTTTGAACTGTGGTGTTGGAGAATACTGTTGAGAGTCCCTTGGACTGGAAGGAGATCCAACCACTCCATCCTAAAGGAGATCAGTCCTGAATATTCACTGGAAGGTCTGATGTTGAAGCTGAAACTCCAGTACATGGCCATCTGATGCAAAGAACTGACTCATTTGAAAAGACCCTGATGCTGGGAAAGATTGAGGGCAGGAGAAGGGGACTACAGAGGATGAGATGGTTGGATAGAATCACCGACTCAATGGCCATGAGTTTGGGTGGACTCTTGGATTTGGTGATGGACAGGGAGGCTTGGTGTGTTGTGGTTCATGGGGTCAGAGATTCGGACATGACTGAGTGACTAATCTGAACTGAACTGAACCGATACCTAAAATGTGCATGTTCACACTTGCCATCTTCTGTTCAGTTCAGTTCAGTCACTCAGTCATGTTCAACTCTGTTGTGCCATCTCCTGTTGACCTTTTCCAATTTGCCATAATTCATGGACCTAACATTTTAGGTTCCTATGCAATATTGCTCTTTATAGCATCAGACTTTACTTCCATCATCAGTCACACCCACATCTGGGTGGTGTTTTTGCTTAGGCTTTGTCTCTCCATTCTTTTCGGATTATATCTGATAGACAGAGTACCTGGAGAACTATGCACAGAGGTTCGTAACATTGTGCCAAAGACTGTCATCAAAAACATGCCCAAGAAAAATAAATGCAAAAAAGGCAAAATGGTTGTCCGTGGAGGCCTTACAAATATCTGAGTAAAACAGAGAAGTTAAAGGCAAAGGAGAAAAGAAAAGATATAGCCATTTGAACTCAGAGTTCCAAAGAATAGCAAGGAGAGATAAGAAATCCTTCTTCAGTGATCAGTAGAAAAAATAGAGGAAAATAATAGAATGGGAAAGACTATTGATCTTTTCAAGAAAATTAGAGATACAAAAGGAACATTTCATGCAAAGATGGGCTCAATAAAGGACAGAAATGGTATGGACCTAACAGAAGTAGAAGATATTAAGAAAAGGTGGCAAGAATACACAGAAAAACTATACAAAAAAGATCTTCAGGACCCAGACAACCACAATGGTATGATCACTCACCTACAGCCAGACACCCTGGAATGCAAAATCAAGGTGGGCCTTAGGAAGCATCACTACAAATGAAGATAGTGGAGATGATGGAATTCCAGCTGAGCTATTTCAAATCCTAAAGATAATGCTGTGAAAGTGCTGGACTCTAAATGGCAGCAAATTTGGAAAACTCAACAGTGGACACAGGATTGGAAAAGGTCAGTGTTCATTCCAATCCCAACGAAAGGCAATGTCAAAGAATGTTCAAATTACCATATAATTGCATCTCACACATTATGATTATGAGATGACACACAATCAGCTCACACTTTAGCAAAGTAATGCTCAAAATTGCCAAAGCCAGGCTTCAACAGTACATGAACTTAGAACTTCCAAATGTTCAAGCTGGTTTTAGAAAAGGCAGAGGAACCAGAGACCAAATTGCCAACAGCTATTGGCGCATCAAAAAAGCCAAAGAGTTCCAGGAAAATTTTACTTCTGCTTTACTGATTATGCCAAAATCTTTGACTGTGTGGATCACAACAAACTGTGTAAAATTCTTAAAGATATCAGAATACCAGACCACCTGACCTGCCTCCTGAGAAATCTGGAGGTCAGGAAACAACAGTTAATACTGCATATGGAACAACATACTGCTTCCAAATCAGGAAAGGAGTATGTCACAGCTGTATATTGTCACCCTGCCTATTTAACTTATATGCAGATTACCTCATGTGAAATGCCAGGCCAGATGAAGCACAAGCTGGAATCAAGATTGCCAGGAAAAATATCAAAAACCTCAGATATGCAGATGATACCACCGTTAGGGCAGAAAATAAAGAAGAACTAAAGAACCTCTTGATGAATGTTAAAGAGGAGAGTGAAAAGCTGGCTTAAAAACTCATCATTCAGACAGCTAAGATCATGGCACCTGGTCCCATCACTTCATGGCAAATAAATGGGAAAACAATGGAAAGAGTGACAGACTTTATTTTGGGCCACTCCAAAATCACAGCAGATGGAGACGGCAGCCAAGAAATTAAAGAACACTTGCTACTTGGAAGAAAAATTATGGCCAACCTAGACAGCACATTAAAAAGCAGAGACATTACTTTGCTGACAAAGGTCCATCTAGTCAAAGCTATGGTTTTTTCCAGTAGTCATGTATGGATGTGAGAGTTGGACTATAAACAAAGCTGAGTGCCAAAGAATTAATGCTTTTGAACTGTGGTGTTGGAGAAGACTCTTGAGAGTTCCTTGGACTGCCAGGAAATCCAATCAGTCCATCCTAAAGGAGATCTTTCCTGAGTGTTCATTGTAAGGACTGAGGCTAAAGCTGAAACTCCAATACTTTGGCCACCTGATGTGAAGAACTGTCTCATTTGAAAAGATCCTTATCCTGGAAATGATTGAAGACGGGAGGAGAATGGGACGACAGAGGATGAGATGGATGGCATCACTGGCACAATGGACATGAATTTGAGTAAGTTCTGGGAGTTGATGATGGACAAGGAAGCCTGGCATGCTGCTCAATGTGGTTGCAAAGTGTCATACACGACTGAGACTGAACTGAACTGGAATATTTAGTCCGTTTGCTTATTGTAATTCTTCATAAGGAAAAGTCATGCCTATCATTTTGTTGTTTTCTGCATGTTGTTTTCTAGTATTCTTTTTGGTTCTCCTTTCTCCATCACATGTGTCTTTTGTGTTAAATAGATATTTTGATTTTATTAAGGTTTTTTTGTACTATTTTATATTGTTAGTTTTTTTTGTTTTTGTTTTTGCTAGTTTTCTGAGAATTATAATTAACAACTTAATTTACTCCATTTTGGAATAAAACCTATTTAGTAAAGGTAATATACAAAACTTATATAGCTCCACTCCCCCTCCTTTGTACTATTATTTTCATACAAATTATATATTTATGCATGTATGTTCTTCAATCATATTTTATAGTTGTTACATTATTAGTTGTTTTTCAATACAGGATGAATGAGTTGCAAATAAAAATACTAAATGAGTCTGTTAGATTAAAATGAATGGACAACAGTAACTCTAATGTATGTGTAAAATAAAGAGCACTGTAAATGTAGCTATATAACTAAACATAAAAGATTGTATGAATGCATTTTTTGTTTGCAAAACTGGATTGCTTGTACATCCTCAGTCAGCAGATCATAATCTTTATATTATTAACTTACTATACCAGCTACAGAATTTTCAATGCAATATTATGTATTACTCTTTCTTTTACTGTGTTTTCAAGTTTCTTTCTTTGTCTTAGTTTCTTACAATTTTAATATGGTCAATGTATACTTGTATTTCTGCTGAGCTCATTTGTAGTTTCTGGAGTGTCTTGGATTTACAGATTAATGTTTTTCATCTAATTTGGAAAAGTTTGTCATTTTTAAAATATTGCTTCCCCCCTTTTGTTCCTCTCCTTATGAAGGTTTCAAAATGTTTATAGTGAAATTCTTGATGAAGTACAAGAAAATTCAAGATTATGTTATTTTTTTCTTCTTATTTTTTTCTCTATGTCATGCAGACTAAATAAACTTGATGGTCCTTTCTTTAAATATATATGGATTGTCTCTACTGCCACTTCAAATCTACTATTGTGTCCTCTATTGATTTTTTTTTTTTTTAAGTTATGGTACTTTTCAGCTCCAATATTTCTGTTTATTTAATTTTATAACTTTGTTACTTTATTGTTATTGTCTGGTAAGACATCTTTCCCATGTTTTATTTCATTCTTCATACATAGTTTCTTTTAGTTAAACCTATTTATCATAATTGTTTTAAAGAATTCCTCTAGTAATTCCTGTCTGGCTTCTCTTGAGTCAGCTTCTATTGACTGCATACTTATTCTCATGTATACTAACTATAATTTCCTGTTTCTTTTTATGTCTTGTAAATTTGTGGCAAACCTGGAAAACAGATCTTCTACCAATAGTTCCCACTTTTAAAATTTGCTTAAATTATTAGAGCCAATAAATATCTCATCCATTCCAAAGGGTCCATGTGTGTGTACCTGTGTGTGTGTATCTGTGTTGAGATGCATTCTTATTTCTCTAGCAAACTGTTTACACCTCTGCCTTAGTGTCCATTTATTGCTTGTATTGAGCTTCAACATGAATAAAAATTTAAAGTTTCAGGCATTCTGAGGTCTTTTACGGGCACTCATATAGCCTTTCAAAAGCATGTGTTCTTCTGGGTCCTGGAAATATGTGGTAGCTTTTAAAGTCCTCTTCAGTTTAGTTCAGTTCCTCAGTAGTGTCAGGCTATTTGCAACACCATGGACTGCAGCACACCAGGCTTCCCTGTCCATCACCAACTCCCGGAGCTTGCTCAAACTCGTCCATCAAGTCAGTGATGCCATCCGACCGTCTCATCCTCTATTGTCCCCTTCTCCTCTTGCCTTCGATCTTCCCCAGAATCAGGGTCTCTTCCAAGGAGTCAGTTATTTGCATCAGGTGGCCAAAGTACTGGAGTTTCAGCTTCAACATCAGTCCTTCCAGTGAACAGTCAGGACTGATTTCCTTTAGGATGGACTGGTTGGATCTCCTTGCAGTCCGAGGGACTTTCAAGAGTCTTCTCCAACACCACAGTTTAAAAGCATCAATGCTTCAGCACTCAGCTTTCTTTATAGTCCAACTCTCACATCCATACATGACTGCTTGAAAAACTATAGCTTTGACTAGACGGACGTTTGTTGGCAAAGTTTCTCTGCTTTTTAACGTGCTGTCTAGGTTGGTCATAACTTTTCTTCCAAGGAGCAAGAGTCTTAATTTTATGGCTGCAGTCATCATCAGAAGTGATTTTGGAGAACCCAAGAAAATAAAGTCTCTCACTGTTTCCATTGTTTTCCCATCTATTTGCCAAGAACTGATGGGACTGGATGCTATGATCTTAGTTTTTTGAATGTTGTGTTTTAAGCCAACTTTTTCACTCTTATCTTTCACTTTCATCAAGAGGCTCCTCGGTTCCTCTTCACTTTCTGACATAAGGGTGATGTCATCTGCATACCTCCGTTAATTGATATTTCTTCCAGCGGTCTCTTGATTCCAGCTGTGCTTCATCCAGCCCAGCATTTCTCATGATGTACTCTGCATATAAGTTAAACTATCAGGATTACAATGTACAGCCTTGATGTACTCCTTTCCCAAACTGGAACCAGTCTGTGGTTCCATATCCTGTTCTAACTGTTGCTTCTTGACCTGCATACAGACTTCTCAGGAGGCAAGTAAAGTGGTATGGTATTCCCATCTTGAAGAATTTTCACAGTTTGTTGTGATACACACAGTCAAAGGCTTTGGCATAGTCAATAAAACAAAGTAGATGTTTTGTTTTGTTTTGTTTCCTGTAATTCTCTTGCTTTTTTGATGATCCATTGGATGTTGGCAATTTGATCTCTGGTTCCTGTGTTTTCTAAATCCAGCTTGAACATCTGAAAGTTCATGGTTTACATACTGTTGAAGCCTGGCTTGGAGAATTTACTACTTTTGCTGGTGAGAGAGGTGAGTGCAATTGTGCAGTAGTTTGAACATTCTTTGGCCTTGCCTTTCTTCAGGACTTGTCGGGAGCCACGTTAGGCATTACTGACAAAATGGAGGCACGGCCCCAGACCCCTCTCCTCATTCCACAGGCACAGCCCCAGGATGAAGGAGTTAGGCCGTGTAATTCTGACTTGTCTTTTCCTCTCCTCGGCTGAGTTGATTGAAAGGGAATATTAAGGTGCTTATTGTTCTTGAGAGGAGCATGAGAAGGCACAAAGCTTTCTGCAGCTGTGCTCAGAAAATAATTCATAAAGTTAATCATTGACATTTGTTCAAGGACTTTTACAAAAAAATGTTCCAGGATGAGCACATAGGCCGAAACTTGAGGTCACAGGAAGGATTGATATCTGAAGCCTATTTGTGAGGAGAATGTTTATGGCAAAGGAGTTTACTGAATTTAGGGCTTAGAAATAATTTAAATAGTTAGAAGTTAAAGATTTAAGGAATATTTTAAAGTTAGCATATTTTACCATAGCTTATAGAAGTTAGGAATTTTTAGAGACACTATAGCTAGAAGCCTTTTTAAGAGATAGTGAGCTCAGGATGTTAGGGGCAAACAGGATTTAGGAAGATAAGTAGTAAACTGAGGAATGTAGCATGAGTTACAATGTAATCACAAGTTAACGCAAGACACATTAGAAGAGGTAGATAACAGATGATAAGGCTGATTCCGAGAGAATCACTGAAGCAGGAACTCTGTTTGAAGAGCAACAATGACTTATGGACATAATAAATCTGGGAGAATGGGAACTGAAAATGTCAAACCTCTGGCCTAATGTTTTTGTAAAAGTACAAAAAAGAATCTTAAACTTGAAATAAAGAAGCAGACCAAGAAAAATGAGAGGCTGTCTCATTACTTGCCGACACTGTCCATCTCTTCAGGTTGAATCCCTGGTTGCTGGAGCTGGACTCTGGCAAGGACTGGTATGAACACTGACATTTTCCAGTCCTGTGCCCACTGCTGAGTTTTCCAAATTTGCTGGTATGTAGAGTTCAGCACTTTCACAGCAATATCTTTTAGGATTTGAAATAGCTCAAGTGGAATTCCATCACTTCCACTAGCTTTATTCGTAGTAATGTTTCCTAAGGCCCACTTGACTTCACACTCCAGGAAGTTGACTCTAGGTGAGTGATCACACCATCATGGTTATCTGGGTCATGAAGATCTTTTTAATATAGTTATTTTGTGTATTCTTGCTACCTCTTTTTAATATCTCCTGTTTTTGTTATATCCATACCATTTCTGTCCTTTATTGAGCCCATCTTAGTATGAAATATTCCCTTGGTATCTCTAATTTTCTCAAAGAGATCTCTAGTCTTTCCCATTCTATTACTTTCCTCTATTTCTTTGCACTGATCACTGAGGAAGGCTTTCTTATCTTTCCTTGCTATTCTTTGCAACTCTGCATTCAAATGGGGACATAATTCCTTATTTTCTGAAATCCTCTAGACTATCCAATTCTGCTGTTATTCCTTTATTATTTTTTGATTATCCTCTTCTTGCTCCTAATTATTACCACCTTGGGCAGCTAGTGTGTTAAACAAATGCCACTTACTGTTTTTAACAGATGTCTGGATAATAGAGTTGTCCACATAGCTTGAGTTCTAAATCGAGGCAAATAATGATAGTCCCTGTGAGCTGAGGTTTTCAATAAGCTGTTTAAGCAAATACTCATGATTCTCTTGGTATGGGTGCTTTACCTGCCAAAAACCCATTCTGCTCTCTCCAGTGACCACCAAGTTACAAGTTTTTGCAACTACCATGGTATTGAGGTGGTTGATTTTCAAATTTGCTACAGATATAGGGAGAGAGAAATGAATTAGGATAATTAAAATATCATAGAGCTTTCTATTTTTAAAGCAAGATTTTTTATTTGAATAAACATTCTTTATATTTTGCAAGCCATTAATTAATTTGCAGTGTTCTAAAAATGATTTTGAAGATGTTTTTCATCTTTCTTATTGATATTATGGAGTGTATTTTACTTATTGCACTATTCCTGAAATTCTTCTAGCCTCCACTACATTTGAGAATTATTTAATAGTATTGCTTAGAGGATGGGAAAAATGCTTGGATATTCACTTATGATTAATTCATCGAATTCATAGGAGCAGTGTATTAATGAAATAGTGCTTTGCACTTTATCATTAAGAGGAGATGGTGGCAGACTCATTTCATACAGCAAATACCTAGTAACAAGTTCTTATACAGAGCCCTGTCTTAGATAATGTGGATTATTCTGTGAATGTGGGTATTTCAGGAAGCTTCCAACATCTTAGTAACTGCCAAAGTATTTCTCAAAGAATTATAAAATTGGCATTGTAATAATGATAGTGAGTTAAAAACTTTCCTTGAAGTCTTTAAGGAACAAATTGTTTAAAAAGAGGCAACATAAACCATGAAGGATTCATCTTTTCTCTAGATTCGATACAACAAAAATGTTAAGATAATAAAACTACAATAAAATGAAACATTTTAAAATCCAATATGTTAAAGAATGCTGTTTTAGAGAGCAAAATATTAATTTAATAGTGGTAAATTATATCACTAAATGGGAATTTTTTGTTACTGAATATTATTCATAACACATAAATAATTTCACCATTTTATTCAGAAAGCAGTTTTGAGCTTCTACCTTTTATAAATCACTTATCCACATATCCTACTCAGGCAGATTGTTTGTTCTGCATGAAAGCAAATTGTTAAAACAGAGAACCAAGTGAAGTTAAATAACAGATAAATAATTCAGTTGGCTTGTGAGGAAGTCTATAAAGGAAGAATAGTATTCTAAGCAAATTAGTGGCAGAAGACAAAGAGCACATTGTAATGAAAGGCAAAGCAGTATAGAACAGCATGGCATGCTGGGGACACATAAACATGGTAAATGTGAGCTTAACCTATTGGGCTAAAGGAAATAAAAACAGTGGCAGGTATAATCCAAATATAAAGAGTTAACAATAAACAAAAAGTTTTTATCTACTTTTTCGATCATATTTATATTTGCAATGTAAAATTTCCTCCAAAAGTTTGTTCCAACATAATGAAAATTTCAAAGTTAACATACTACATTTACATTTCTAAGTTACAAGGAAGGGACCTGGAGGGGATTTTAAAGGGCACAAGCTATAGATATTAGTCTACTGTATATTACATTTTCTGTAATATGACTATATTAATTTTGCATGGAAATTTGCTCTTTGTGAGACATTTATAGTCTTATCACAGAGTTAGTTAATAACTAAGACTTTCTGTCTTGACCATTAGCAACATTATTTTACTGAAGTACTGACTACAACTTAATATAATTCCTTCAGTTTTATTTATATTAATGTTACCATGTATATAAATCCATAATATAGAATTAATATGAAATATTCAAATTATAAGAATATGGATTTAAAAGTTAGAGTCTGCCTGTCTCTTGTATTAGTTATTTTATCTATCTAAATACCTGAAATTTAGTAAATTAAAACAGTGAAAAATTTTCATTGCAATATCTGTGGGTTAGGCCACTGAGATACTAAAACTGGGTATGCTGTTCAGGGTCTCATAGGCTGAAATCATAGTATCAGTTGACTGGGTTTTATCTAGAAGATTAATTAGAGAAAGGTCCATGCCAAACTCCCTCAGATTGTTGGCAGATTTAATTTTCTTATACTTGCTGTTCTGATCTCTTCCTTGCTTGCTCAATGCCAGCTGGAAACTACTCTGTTCCTAGAGGCCACTCTCAACTTCTTTCACTTGGCCCCTTTCAGAGGCCATCTTAAAACACAGAAGCTTGATCATTTACGTCCAGAGCAGAATTTCTCATGTTTCAGACCTTCTTTCAGGAAAGACTTTGTCCCTTTTAAGGAATTATTTGACTAAATAAGACTCATTCTTTTAATTGACTCAAGTTAACTGACTCGGGACATGACCATGGAAGCGATAACCCATTGACGATCCTGGCTTGACCTTGTAGGGACAAGAAACTCCCCTGTATAACATGGAGGAGGAACTGATGATGAAAGTTTGATGTCTCTCAAGAATGAGGAAGAAGGTTCTCTCCTCCCCCTCCCAAATTTTCCTTTGATTATAAAACTGTAGCCCACTAAGTTTGTGAGGCACAGCACCCTCTCCCCCACCCACTTGTAAGCCTCACAAGCATCCTGTTTAAGAATCACTTCTTATCTACCACTTTGCCTCTTGCTGAATTCTTTCTGCATTGAGACATAAGAACCAAAGACTCCAAAGAGCCCCCAAAGTGCCACCAACCAGTTTCATAGTGGATGCTGCTGTGTGTTTCCTACATCTCTGGAGTGTTGACTGCTGTGGATTCAAAGATACTTCTTCCACTAGAACTTGCCCTTTGTGAAACAAAGTAATCTCATTTAAACATTCCTCCTTGGGTGCGTACCACTGTTCATAGTCTGGCTGATAGGAAGTTGTAAAATCTTGTACCTTTGGGCTCCAATGGAACAATTCTGAAAACCTTTCCAGCTAATACAGTCCAATTTGTAATTACTTCAAAGTTCTGCTTGTCTCTGTTCCACCTGGCTTTCTACATTCTCTCAAAGAGTACTTTCTAATGAACTTTTTATATGAAAATCTCTTTCTCTGCATCTATTTTGAGGGAACCTGGATTTGGACACAGAGTATATAAAGCATTCAGTTCAGTTCAGTTGTTCAGTTGTGTCCGACTCTTTGCCACCCCATGAACTGAAGCAAGCCAGGCCTCCCTGTCCATCACCAACTCTTGGAACCCACCCAAAGCCATATCCATCCAACCATCTCATCCTCTGTAATCCCCTTCTCCTTCTGCCCTCAATCTTTACCAGGATCAGGGTCTTTTCCAATGAGTCAACTCTTTGCATCAGGTGGCCAAAATATTGGAGTTTCAGCTTCAACATCAGTCCTTCCAATGAACGTCCAGGACTGATCTCCTTTAGGATGGACTGGCTGGATCTCCTTGCAGTCCAAGGGACTCTCAAGAGTCTTCTCCAACACCACAGTTCAAAAGCATCAATTCTTCGGCACTCAGCTTTCTTTATAGTCTAACGCTTACATCGATACATGACCACTGGAAAAACCATAGCCTTGACTAGACGGACCTTTGTTGGCAAAGTAATGTCTCTGCTTTTTATATGCTTTCTAGTTTGGTCATAACTTTCCTTCCAAGGAGTAAGCGTCTTTTAATTTCATGGCTGCAATCACATTCTGCAGTGATTTTGGAGCCAAGAAAAATAAAGTCAGCCACTGTTTCCCCATATACTTACTATGAAATGATGGGACCAGATGCCATGATCTTAGTTTTCTGAATGTTGATCCTTAAGCCAACTTTTTCACTCTCCTCTCATTTTCATCAAGAGGCTCTTTAATTCTTCACGTTCTGCCAGAAGGGTGGTGTCATCTGCATATCTGAGGATATTGATATTTCTCCTGGCAATCTTGATTCCAGCTTTTACTTCATCCAGCCCAGCATTTCTCATGATGTAATTTGCATATAATTTAAGTAAGCAGGGTGACAGTATACAGCCTTGACATACTCCAAATAGGAAACTATTTGGAACTGGTCTGTTGTTCTATGTCCATTCCTAACTGCTGCTTCCTGACCTACATACAGGTTTCTCAAGAGGCAGGTCAGGTAGCCTGACAAAACAAAAACAAAAACAAGGGGAGCCCTGCCAGTAGCGTAGCCAGTAACCAGTACAACATGCTTCATGTAATACTCAATTTGTTTGATTATTTACAGCACATCAACCTGAGAAAGCCTATTCTTAGTTTCATATTTCAATTCACTTTAGTGTAGTGGTTGAGAACACTGGCTCTGAAGATGAGCGGATCTGAGTGTGGATGCCAGCTGCAGTTCTCACTTGATCTGTTCTCACTCACTTGTGCCTTCATAAGATTTGATCTCAACTTAAAGGTGTGAGGATCTCAGCCTAACCCCTGATACATAAAAAATAATAAAATCAGTGTTAGCTATGACTACTGTTATTATAATTAAATGTGAATGCAGCAAATCATGCAACATTTTAAAATAATTGGTATTAATGGACATAGAATCTATATGGTTAGATGAACTTTATCATACCATGCAAGATGTTTGCCTAAGAAAGTTAACATATTTTATTCAGAGTTCAAACTTCTAATGAAATATGGATAATTATAATGTATTAATACTTCAATGGCATGACATATCATGAAATGTTATGTGAAATTTTTTTCCTCCCTTTCTCATATTCTCTCTATTTTATTTATTTATTTATTTTTTGCCAGTTTATGGGGAGAGGGAGGAGATTCTAAGACCTCAATTTGTCTGTAGGTGTTATAAAGATAATGGTACCAAAAGCCAGAATGAGTAAGGACTGCAGTATTACCAGAGGAAGTATACCTGAACACATCAACACAATAAGAACCAAATAAACCTTTATTCTGTTAAGCAACTAAAGTGTGATCATCTTGTTATAACATCTAGTGTAAATTGTCCTATAAAAACTGCCTATAATTTAGAATTGCCTGTTACCCATTTTCCAGAAAATACTTCTTTTCATTTTAGCTTTTTAATATGTTTCAATTAATAATTTCCTACTACCCCCAGTACCATAATAGCTGCATTATCCATAGGGGAAAATAGAGATGTACTTCTATTTTATTTTTAATTATTGATAGTAAGTCTACTATAATATAGATGTGAGTATCTGTTTCTTCTAGCTCTCTAGTAATCCAAGAGGGAAAAGCCATGACAGACTTCTGTTCCTCTAGATAAGAAAATTCTCTAGGAGCATATACCATTGTGCTTTCCTCACTTTAACCAATGTTCAGGAAGGAGAAAACTCAGGGGAACTCACAAAACACAGAACTTTCTTTTGAATTTACAGTTTTTTCTTTATGTGGGCTGAACCTGGTAGTGAGGTGAGAGAAGTTTTCTGTTTGATCACATTACGATAAGCACAGAAGTTCTGAATTGCAGTTCCATAGCACTCTGTTTGGGATAATGCTAAGTCACTTCAGTCATGTCCGACTCTGTGCGACCCCAGAGACGGCAGCCCACCAGGCCCTCCGTCCATGGGACTCTCCAGGCAAGAACACTGGAGTGGGTTGCCATTTCCTTCTCCAATGCATGAAAGCGAAAGTGAAAGGGAAGTCGCTTCAGTCGTGTCTGACTCTGTGCGACCCCATAGACAGCAGCCTACCAGGCTCTGCCATCCCTGGGATTCTCCAGGCAAGAACACTGGAGTGGGTTGCCATTGCTTTCTCCAGTGCTCTTTGGGATAAGGAGGAGCTAATTGCTTATTTTCCCTAATTGTGTGGCTTTATCTAAAATGTCAAGATAAAAAACATGTTTATTTTTTTACTCAATATACTTGATCTCTCACAGGACTGGCAATAAAGTGCATAACTACATGACTGACTTAGTAGATTTTTTCCTCCAAGATTCTACTTGCATAGTGTATCTGGGGCTTTGTTTTGTCTGATTATATGTTTTGTTGTTATTCCTTTGGGTTGATTGTTTGCTCTGCAAATTAACTTTGGATATGTTACTTAAGTCTCTACTTTCTCATTTTCAACAGAAAGATAACATTTATACTATAATGTTAGCATGATGAAAATAGAAGTAATCTATGTGTAGTTTCTGCTAAATAGTACAGATTTCTACAAGATCAGATCAGATCAGATCAGTCGCTCAGTCATGTCCGACTCTTTGCAACCCCATGAATTGCAGCACGCCAGGCCTCCCTGTCCCTCACCAACTCCCAGAGTTCACTCAGACTCATGTCCACAGAGTCAGTCGACGCCATCCAGCCATCTCATCCTCTGTCGTCCCCTTCCCCTCCTGCCCCCAATCCCTCCGAGCATCAGAGTCTTTTCCAATGAGTCAACTCTTCGCATGAGGTGGCCAAAGTACTGGAGGATTTCTACAAGAGAAGACTAGTTAATGGAATTTACTTTATTACAGTCATACACATACATATGTGCACACCTCCCTGTCATCTGGCGTAGTAACCTCCATGAACTAGGTAATCACTTAAAGTCTAGCAAATAAATGTGATTCAATGAAGTTTTACTGGAGAAATAACATTGTCATATTATGATCCATATATATTGAAGTAATTCAGCTTAATAGCCTACATAAGAGTACATTTACAAAGCAATATTACAAAGAAAAAAAGTAGTTTCAATGGAAGAAAGTATCTAGATTAGTATCTAGAAAGTATGTAGTTATTGCCAAGACATAAAATCAAAGTACGTCAAGCTGCTGGAATGTCTTGAGCACACCAGAGCCTGAGATAAAACAGAATTAAAAGTTTATAATAAATTAAGGAACAAATAAACACTACAGATTAACAGCATTCCCTTTGTTTTCCTTTGTGTAGACTCTAGCAATTAAGAAATATTATTATAATTATATATTATACCACTGAGTAGGTGGAAGCACTAGGAAAAAAAACAACCAAATTGGTTATTTTTAAACAGACTATGGCACTATTGTGACTGGACCCTTGTGTAGAATGGTGCTTTATCCAGCATTAGAATGGTGGGTATAGCACAGAAATCATTGCTGCTTTTGATATACAGGTGTTCTTATCATATCAGAATGACTTTAGTGTGAGGTGAAAGATTGGTGAATTTTAAGAACCAAAAGTCGACCAGTCATGTCCAACTCTCTGAGACCCCATGGACTGTAGTCCATGGAATTCTCCAGGCCAGGATACAGGAGTAGGTAGCTGTTCCCTTCACCAAGGGATCTTCCTAACTCAGGGATCAAACACAGGTCTCCCACACTGCAGGTGGATTCTTTACCAGCTGAGCCATTAGGGAAATCCAAGAATACTGGATTGGGTAGCTTATCCCTTCTCCAGCAGATCTTCTCCACCCAGGAATTGAATGGGAGTTACAAAGAGTCCTACCAGAGTGAGTGACTCTCATTTTTATTTGACGCTCTTAAAATTCACCAGTCTTTCACCTAACACTAAAGTCATTGAGATATGCGAAGAAAACATGTTTATCAAAAGTAGCAACTATTTCTGTGATATATCCACCATTCCAATGATTATTTAATATTAATGTTTCTCAGAAGACTGAATTGTATAATAAGGTTAGATTAATAGTGATGACATTAAATTTATGACATTTTCTTCAGAATTCCATCAAATCAAAACATAAATGTGTGTTAAATTAATCAGATTATCTAATCTACAAACACTAACACACAGTGACTACTACTTCTGGAATAATCTGATGACAGTAGTGTAAGATGACTTTTCTATTACGTTTTAAAATTACTCCTGGATTTTATTTAAATTGAATTTTGTTATTGTGGATTAGTAAATGTTTAGGTACAAAAGCATTTTTAAAGTTAAGGTGCTTTCAGTTTAGATTATGGTGCTTTCAGTTTAGATTATTTTTTTTTCCTAATTTTATTTTATTTTTAAACTTTACATAATTGTATTAGTTTTGCCAAATATCAAAATGAATCCGCCACAGGTATACATGTGTTCCCCATCCTGAACCCTCCTCCCTCCTCCCTCCCCGGACCATCAGTTTAGATTATTTGAGGTGCTCTTATTCCATTGTCTGATTACCAAGGAAACAACCTTATGATAGAGTTGGACTCCTATTATCTAAGTCCTATTTAACAGAGTGTGTTATATTTGTTTTATACTTTTATAGACTATAAAAGTTATGAGGTGGTAGCTTATTGTTGTTCTAATTTGCATCTCCCTAAACATTCAGTAAACTAAGATCGGGGCATCTGGTCCCATCACTTTATGGGAAATAGATGGGGAAACAGTGGCTGACTTTATTTTTCTGGGCTCCAAAATCACTGCAGATGGTGACTGCAGCCATGAAATTAAAAGACGCTTACTCCTTGGAAGGAAAGTTATGACCAACCTAGATAGCATATTCAAAAGCAGAGACATTACTTTGCCAACAAAAGTCCGTCTAGTCAAGGCTATGGTTTTTCCAGTGGTCATATATGGATGTGAGAGGTGGACTGTGAAGAAAGCTGAGTGCCTAAGA
>NW_011494851.1:373121-375076 GCF_000754665.1 Bison bison bison
GTTCCAACCAGTCCATTCTAAAGGAGATCAGCCCTGGGTGTTCATTGGAGGGACTGATGCTGAAACTGAAACTCCAATACTTTGGCCACCTCATGGGAAGAGTTGACTCATTGGAAAAGACTCTGATGCTGGGAGGGATTGGGGGCAAGAGGAGAAGATGACGATAGAGGATGAGATAGCTGTATGGCATCACCAACTCGGTGGACATGAGTTTGGGTAAACTACGGGAGTTGGTGATGGACAGGGAGGCCTGGTGTGCTGTGATTCATGGGATTGCAAAGAGTCAGACACGACTGAGTGACTGAACTTTGAAAACCTTTGTTTTATTTGTTTTACAGAAATGGCTATTTCCAGTTTGCTCCAGCATTCATATCAGAAATGATTTAGTTACCTTTGTGATGTTTGTATGCTCTATTCATAGGTATCTTACAGTTTCCATGCATTTAGTTTCACTTTATACAGCCCTACTGCCTACTGATTTGCAACAAAGTAGGGTTTATTATGCAAGGATATGGTTTATTATGTTGCTGATGCATCATATTTAAACAGCTATGAAAATTAACTGCAGTGCATGCTCAGCAGCTAATTTTCAAACTCAGAGCTTTTGGGGATATGCTGGTCACCAATATATTTTAAAGGCAAGATTTAGCCAGTTTATTGCTGACCTTTAATGCTATTTTGTGAATGTTTTTATGATGCTATTAAATTAGTTTGTAAATAGTAGACTTAATACTGAAACTCTGTTGACTGTTCCTTTAGGGAAAAGAAAATGCATGACTGAGTGGGAAACTTGAGACTAACAAAATACTACACAAGTATAGCCAACTTGCATACATCCACAGAATCAGGAGAAAATTGGATAACTTAAATATAGATGACTATTTAAAGACATATATACCACTTGATTTGGATATACATGTCTCTGAAATTTAGAAATGTACTACTAAAGCAGAATTTGTAAATCTCAAAAACCTCTGTCTCAAATCTTCCTGTTTTTGCAATCTCTTCATTATTGTCAGCATACCTATTTTTAAAATGAGATTGATCAATTAACTACCAAATGAGATAAAACAGGTTCATGTGTGTGTGTGCTAAGTTGCTTCAGTCATGTCTGACTCTTTGCAATCCTGTGGACTGTAGCCTGACAGGCTCCTCTGTCCACGAGATTCTCTAGGCAAGAATATTGGAGTGGGTTGCCATGCCCTCCTCAAGGGGATTTTCCTGACCCAAGGATCAAACCTACTTCTATTATGTCTCCTGCACTAGTAGGTGGCGTCTTTACCACTTGTGCCATCTAAACAGGTCCAACCTAATCCATGTAACAAGTTATTTACTTGCACGGGATGGTAATATTTACTTACGCTATTACATTGTAAAAAATCTACCTGACAGGGTATTAACAAAATGCCCTGCAAAATACTGAAGCAATATTCATTAGCTAACTAATTCTGGTGTATAAGTTGCCATCATCATCATTTTCCTTAGTGGCCATACCAGTTCACATGCATGTTAAGTGTACACCTACTGCCTTTTCCCCATATCCTTGCCAGCATTTGTTCAGATCAGATCAGATCAGTCGCTCAGTCGTGTCCGACTCTTTGCGACCCCACGAATTGCAGCACACCAGGCCTCCCTGTCCATCACCAACTCCCGGAGTTCACTGAGACTCACTCCATTGAGTCAGTGATGCCATCCAGCCATCTCATCCTCTGTTGTCCCCTTCTCCTCCTGCCCCAATCCCTCCCAGCATTAGAGTCTTTACCAATGAGTCAACTCTTCCCATGGGGTGGCCAAAGTATTGGAGTTTCCAATTTAGCATCATTCCTTCCAAAGAAATCCCAGGCCTGATCTGCTTTAGAATGGTCTGGTTGGATCTCCTTGCAGTCCAGGGGACTCTCAAGAGTCTTCTCCAACACCACAGTTCAAAAGCATCAATTCTTCAGTGCTCAGCCTTC